>NW_022980614.1:0-37547 GCF_902652985.1 Pecten maximus
ATGATTCGGAAAACTTCCATCGGGCAACAATTAACCGCGCTACCGCGGACGCGTGGTTACAATACTACGGAATATGATGACGCCTCAAAGTGCAGTTTCTGGCGTCATTTTTAGAGATGCTAGGAGCTTCGGATCTTTCTGGGCACCTCCAGTGGGATGTGATCAACAGGAAAAACGTAATGATTTCGGCAAAACTTCCATCGTGAACAATTAACCGCGCTACCGCGGACGCGTGGTTACAATACTACGGAATATGGTGACGCTCAAAGTGCAGTTCTGGCGTCATTTTTAGAGATGCCAGGAGCTTCGGATCTTTATGGGCACCTCCAGTGGGATGTGATCAACAGGAAAACGTAATGATTTCGGCAAAACTTCCATCGGTGAACAATTAACCGCGCTACCGCGGACGCGTGGTTACAATACTACGGAATATGGTGACGCTCAACGTGCAGTTTTGACGTCATTTCTAGAGCTGCTAGGAGCTTCGGACCTTTTTGGGCACCTCCAGTGGGATGTGATCAACAGGAAAACGTAATGATTACGGCAAAACTTCCATCGGGCAACAAATAACTGCGCCACCGCGGACGCGTGGTTACAATACTACGGAATATGATGACGCTCAACGTGCAGTTCTGACGTCATTTCTATAGCAGCTAGGAGCTTCGGATCTTTTTGGGCACCTCCAGAGGGATGTGATCAACAGGAAAACGTAATGATTTCGGCAAAACTTCCATCGGTGAACAAATAACCGCGCTACCGCGGACGCGTGGTTTCAATACTACGAATATGATGACGCTCAACGTGCAGTTCTGACGTCATTTCTAGAGCTGCTAGGAGCTTCGGATATTTTTGGACAGCTCCAGTGGGATGTGATGAACAGAAAAACATAATGATTTCGGCAAAATTTCCATTGGTGAATAATTTACCGCCCTACCGCGGACGCGTGGTTACCATACTACGGCATATGGTGACGCTAAACGTGCACTTCTGACGTCATTTCTAGAGCTGGTAGGAGCTTCGGATCTTTTTGGGTACCTCCAGTGGGATGTGATGAACAGGAAAACATAATGATTTCGGCAAAACGTCCTTCGGTGAACAATTAACCGCGCTAAAGCGGACGCGTGGTTACAATACTACGGAATATGGTGACGTTCAACGTGCAGTTTTGACGTCATTTCTAGAGCTGCTAGGAGCTTCGGATCTTTTTGGGCACCTCCAGTGGGATGTGATCAACAGGAAAACGTAATGATTTCGGCAAAACTCCATCGGGCAACAAATAACTGCGCCACCGCGGACGCGTGGTTACAATACTACAGAATATGATGACGCTGAACATGCAGTTTTGACGTCATTTCTAGAGCTGCTAGGAGCTTCGGATCTTTTTGGGCACCTCCAGTGGGATGTGATCAACTGTAAAACGTAATGATTGAGGCAAAACTTCCATCAGTGAACAAATAACCGCGCTACCGCGGACGCGTGGTTACAATACTACGTAATATGATGACGCTCAACGTGCAGTTTTGACGTCATTTCTAGAGCTGCTAGGAGCTTCGGATCTTTTTGGGCACCTCCAGTGGGATGTGATCAACAGGAAAACGTAATGATTTCGGCAAAACTTCCATCGGTGAACAATTAATCCGCGCTACCGCGGACGCGTGGTTACAATACTACGGAATATGATGACGCTCAACGTGCAGTTCTGACGTCATTTCTAGAGCTGCTAGGAGCTTCGGATCTTTTTGGGCACCTCCAGTGGGATGTGATAACAGGAAAACGTAATGATTTCGGCAAAACTTCCATCGGTGAACAATTAACCGCGCCTACCGCGGACGCGTGGTTACAATACTACGGCATATGGTGACGCTCAACGTGCAGTTCTGACGTCATTTCTAGAGCTGCTAGGAGCTTCGGATCTTTCTGGGCACCTCCAGTGGGATGTGATCAACAGGAAAACGTAATGATTTCGGCAAAACTTCCATCGGTGAACAATTAACCGCGCTACCGCGGACGCGTGGTTACAATACTACGGAATATGGTGACGCTCAACGTGCAGTTTTGACGTCATTTCTAGAGCTGCTAGGAGCTTCGGATCTTTTTGGGCACCTCCAGTGGGATGTGATCAACAGGAAAACGTAATGATTTCGGCAAAACTTCCATCGGGCAACAAATAACTGCGCCACCGCGGACGCGTGGTTACAATACTACGAATATGATGACGCTCAACGTGCAGTTCTGACGTCATTTCTAGAGCTGCTAGGAGCTTCGGATCTTTTTGGGCACCTCCAGTGGGATGTGATCAACAGGAAAACGTAATGATTTCGGCAAAACTTCCATCGGTGAACAATAACCGCGCTACCGCGGACGCGTGGTTACAATACTACGGAATATGGTGACGCTCAACGTGCAGTTCTGACGTCATTTCTAGAGCTGCTAGGAGCTTCGGATCTTTTTGGGCACCTCCAGTGGGATGTGATCAACAGGAAAACGTAATGATTTCGGCAAAACTTCCATCGGTGAACAATTAACCGCGCTACCGCGGACGCGTGGTTACAATACTACGGAATATGGTGACGCTCAAAGTGCAGTTCTGGCGTCATTTTAGAGCTGCTAGGAGCTTCGGATCTTTCTGGGCACCTCCAGTGGGATGTGATCAACAGGAAAACGTAATGATTTCGGCAAAACTTCCATCGGTGAACAATTAACCGCGCTACCGCGGACGCGTGGTTACAATACTACGGAATATGGTGACGCTTCAACTTGCAGTTTTGACGTCATTTCTAGAGCTGCTAGGAGCTTCGGATCTTTTTGGGCACCTCCAGTGGGATGTGATAACCAGGAAAACGTAATGATTTCGGCAAAACTCCATCGGTGAACAATTAACTGCGCCACCGCGGACGCGTGGTTACAATACTACGGAATATGATGACGCTTCAACATGCAGTTTTGACATCATTTCTAGAGCTGCTAGGAGCTTCGGATCTTTTTGGGCACCTCCAGTGGGATGTGATCAACAGGAAAACGTAATGATTTCGGCAAAACTTCCATCGGTGAACAAATAACCGCGCTACCGCGGACGCGTGGTTACAATACTACGGAATATGATGACGCTCAAAGTGCAGTTCTGGCGTCATTTCTAGAGATGCTAGGAGCTTCGGATCTTTCTGGGCACCTCCAGTGGGATGTGATCAACAGGAAAACGTAATGATTTCGGCAAAACTTCCATCGGTGAACAATTAACCGCGCTACCGCGGACGCGTGGTTACAATACTACGGAATATGGTGACGCTCAAAGTGCAGTTCTGACGTCATTTCTAGAGCTGCTAGGAGCTTCGGATCTTTCTGGGCACCTCCAGTGGGATGTGATCAACAGGAAAACGTAATGATTTCGGCAAAACTTCCATCGGGCAACAAATAACTGCGCCACCGCGGACGCGTGGTTACAATACTACGGAATATGATGACGCTCAACGTGCAGTTCTGACGTCATTTCTAGTAGCTGCTAGGAGCTTCGGATCTTTTTGGGCACCTCCAGAGGGATGTGATCAACAGGAAAACGTAATGATTTCGGCAAAACTTCCATCGGTGAACAAATAACCGCGCTACCGCGGACGCGTGGTTTCAATACTACGAATATGGTGACGCTCAACGTGCAGTTCTGACGTCATTTCTAGAGCTGCTAGGAGCTTCGGATATTTTTGGACAGCTCCAGTGGGATGTGATGAACAGAAAAACATAATGATTTCGGCAAAACTTCCATCTGGTGAACAATTAACCGCGCTACCGCGGACGCGTGGTTACAATACTACGGAATATGATGACGCTCAAAGTGCAGTTCTGGCGTCATTTCTAGAGCTGCTAGGAGCTTCGGATCTTTTTGGGCACCTCCAGTGGGATGTGATCAACAGGAAAACGTAATGATTTCGGCAAAACTTCCATCGGTGAACAATTAACCGCGCTAACGCGGACGCGTGGTTACAATACTACGGAATATGATGACGCTCAACATGCAGTCTTGACGTCATTTCTAGAGCTGCTAGGAGCTTCGGATCTTTTTGGGCACCTCCAGTGGGATGTGATGAACAGGAAAACGTAACGGTTACGGCAAAACTTCCATCGGTGAACAATTAACCGCGCTACCGCGGACGCGTGGTTACAATACTACAGAATATGATGACGCTGAACATGCAGTTTTGACGTCATTTCTAGAGCTGCTAGGAGCTTCGGATCTTTTTGGGCACCTCCAGTGGGATTTGATCAACAGGAAAACGTAATGATTTCGGCAAAACTTCCATCGGTGAACAATTAACCGCGCTACCGCGGACGCGTGGTTACAATACTACGGAATATGATGACGCTCAAAGTGCAGTTCTGGCGTCATTTTTAGAGATGCTAGGAGCTTCGGATCTTTCTGGGCACCTCCAGTGGGATGTGATCAACAGGAAAACGTAATGATTTCGGCAAAACTTCCATCGGTGAACAATTAACCGCGCTACCGCGGACGCGTGGTTACAATACTACGGAATATGGTGACGCTCAACGTGCAGTTCTGACGTCATTTCTAGTGCTGCTAGTAGCTTCGGATCTTTTTGGGTACCTCCAGGGGGATGTGATCAACAGAAAAACGTAATGATTTCGGCAAAACTTCCTTCGGTGAACAAATAACTGCGCTACCGCGGACGCGTGGTTACAATACTACGGAATATGGTGACGCTCAACGTGCAGTTCTGACGTCATTTCTAAAGCTGCTAGGAGCTTCGGATCTTTCTGGGCACCTGCAGTGGGATGTGATGAACAGGAAAACGTAATGATTTCGGCAAAACTTCCATCGGGCAACAATTAACCGCGCTACCGCGGACGCGTGGTTACAATACTACGGAATATGATGACGCTCAAAGTGCAGTTCTGGCGTCATTTCTGGAGCTGCTAGGAGCTTCGGATCTTTTTGGGCACCTCCAGTGGGATGTGATCAACAGGAAGACGTAATGATTTCGGCAAAACTTCCATCGGTGAACAATTATCCGCGATACCGCCGACGCTTGGTTACAATACTACGGAATATGGTGACGCTCAAAGTGCAGTTCTGGCGTCATTTTTAGAGATGCTAGGAGCTTCGGATCTTTCTGGGCACCTCCAGTGGGATGTGATCAACAGGAAAACGTAATGATTTCGGCAAAACTTCCATCGGTGAACAATTGACCGCGCTACCGCGGACGCGTGGTTACAATACTACGGAATATGGTGACGCTCAACGTGCAGTTTTGACGTCATTTCTAGAGCTGCTAGGAGCTTCGGACTTTTTGGGCACCTCCAGTGGGATGTGATCAACAGGAAAACGTAATGATTTCGGCAAAACTTCCATCGGGCAACAAATAAGTGCGCCACCGCGGACGCGTGGTTACCATACTACGGAATATGATGACGCTCAACGTGCAGTTCTGACGTCATTTCTATAGCTGCTAGGAGCTTCGGATCTTTTTGGGCACCTCCAGAGGGATGTGATCAACAGGAAAACGTAATGATTTCGGCAAAACTTCCATCGGTGAACAAATAACCGCGCTACCGCGGACGCGTGGTTTCAATACTACGAATATGGTGACGCTCAACGTGCAGTTCTGACGTCATTTCTAGAGCTGCTAGGAGCTTCGGATATTTTTGGACAGCTCCAGTGGGATGTGATGAACAGAAAAACATAATGATTTCGGCAAAATTTCCATTGGTGAATAATTTACCGCCCTACCGCGGACGCGTGGTTACCATACTACGGCATATGGTGACGCTAAACGTGCACTTCTGACGTCATTTCTAGAGCTGCTAGGAGCTTCGGATCTTTTTGGGAATACATCCAGTGGGATGTGATGAACAGGAAAACATAATGATTTCGGCAAAACGTCCATCGGTGAACAATAAACCGCGCTAAAGCGGACGCGTGGTTACAATACTACGGAATATGGTGACGTTCAACGTGCAGTTTTGACGTCATTTCTAGAGCTGCTAGGAGCTTCGGATCTTTTTGGGCACCTCCAGTGGGATGTGATCAACGGGAAAACGTAATGATTTCGGCAAAACTCCATCGGTGAACAAATAACTGCGCCACCGCGGATGCGTGGTTACAATACTACAGAATATGATGACATTGAACATGCAGTTTTGACGTCATTTCTAGAGCTGCTAGGAGCTTCGGATCTTTTTGGGCACCTCCAGTGGGATGTGATCAACAGGAAAACGTAATGATTTCGGCAAAACTTCCCTCAGTGAACAAATAACCGCGCTACCGCGGACGCGTGGTTACAATACTACGGAATATGATGACGCTGAACATGCAGTTTTGACGTCATTTCTAGAGCTGCTAGGAGCTTCGGATCTTTTTGGGCACCTCCAGTGGGATGTGATCAACAGGAAAACGTAATGATTTCGGCAAAACTTCCATCGGTGAACAATTAACCGCGCTACCGCGGACGCGTGGTTACAATACTACGGAATATGGTGACGCTCAAAGTGCAGTTCTGGCGTCATTTTTAGAGATGCTAGGAGCTTCGGATCTTTCTGGGCACCTCCAGTGGGATGTGATCAACAGGAAAACGTAATGATTTCGGCAAAACTTCCATCGGTGAACAATTAAACGCGCCACCGCGGACGCGTGGTTACAATACTACGGAATATGGTGACGTTCAACGTGCAGTTTTGACGTCATTTCTAGAGCTGCTAGGAGCTTCGGATCTTTTTGGGCACCTCCAGTGGGATGTGATCAACAGGAAAACGTAATGATTTCGGCAAAACTCCATCGGGCAACAAATAACTGCGCCACCGCGGACGCGTGGTTACAATACTACAGATTAACCCTTCTTTCGCCTCTAGCAGCCTCGCCCAATAATAAACACTGTACATGTATTCCAGTACTGTTAGCATATATAAGAACAACAATGACAACTGGTTTGGGTGAATATCAATCAATGGCTATTTATTATAGTATTATCGAATCAAATACCGCAGTAAGATTACTTCATTATAAATTGCAGAATATACTTGACTGTTACATAATCTTACACAAGAGCTGGTATATATGAATATCATATACGACAATGAGATTTTATATGAAACGATAAACTATAATATATCTAAGGGTATTGAGATATTATATAGCCATACTCTTAACACCTTAAATGACATGCCATAACTGATGAACTAATCTACAGAAGACCTATAAACTACCATATCACATCTATCAAATAAAACCCGGGTGGGAGGGTGGGATTTGTAAACAAACCGAGCGTAGCCTTGCCCTTCGCTAATACAAACTTGAATACCGCCACACTGGCTCACACAAAGAAAGTATCAATGAAATATGATACACGAATACGATTGGTTAGGCCACGATATACATTCGACACTGATTCGCTGGCGCATAGCTTACCGCCGAGTCGTATATCGTCCCATAATGCACCACTCCGATATCACCAGGTAACTTCCTTCCTGTCTGGCGACATCGTAAACACATGCATCGCGGCCCACTCCCCACCGGGTGTACATTCAGTAACCAATATTATTATAACATAATATCACACGGACGATGCTACGAAATATTAATAACACATTAATAAATTAATGCTTACATTAACCCTTCTTTCGCCTCTAGCAGCCTCGCCCAATAATAAACACTGTACATGTATTCCAGTACTGTTAGCATATATAAGAACAACAATGACAACTGGTTTGGGTGAATATCAATCAATGGCTATTTATTATAGTATTATCGAATCAAATACCGCAGTAAGATTACTTCATTATAAATTGCAGAATATACTTGACTGTTACATAATCTTACACAAGAGCTGGTATATATGAATATCATATACGACAATGAGATTTTATATGAAACGATAAACTATAATATATCTAAGGGTATTGAGATATTATATATGATAGCCATACTCCAATCAATGATCACCCAAACCAGTAAGAGTAATAATTAACGTAGTTGGGCATTTGAACACGAGCCCATAAAAAATGTTTCATCAAAGGGTATGCAACCCCTATCACAGAAATGTCCTGAAACCAGCCTTCAGATTGTTGGCACGTATGTATAAGTCATTGCACTAAGGTAAGAGTCTGAAGGCCACCGCAGATTAAGTGATAAATATATATAAGCATGCACATATATACACTGTCTATATCGAGAGCACGGTCACTTCATCCAAATGTTCATAATGAAGGCACATGGAATTAAACAACAGGTATGTAGAAGTCTTCCAATTGTCAGTAAATTGTCCGAGATAAAAACACACATCCACTCGACAACGAAGGCAGGAACCATGGCAAGATACACAATGTCAATTTTGATCAAGAAGGATATTTATGGGATGGGGAATGCAAGACCAATCTACGATTCCTGTACGACCCCTCTACCCAAGGCCTGGGCTACTTGTAACCTATGTTCCCAGGACGGGTCCAAATATCGCTTATAGGCATCAGAGCGCCAGTCCCCTTGAGACTGGATCAATTCCGGTGAAACCCCACACGATAACGCGAATGACGCCCCCCCCTCGTCGAAAGCTGTGCCCTGAATATCTGCCAGCAGGAAGCCCTATTGTGTGGAGGCAGTGTTTCAATCGAGCCAAAAAGGCCGAGTGTGACAACAGCTGAAGAACCCCTTGCGAGTTTTTATATAAAAAACACGGACATATCGGGTTTGGTGAGGGAGAGATTTTAAAATGAAGCAGCAATGCCTTAGTCGGACAAAGTGCAGAATATGTAATGAGAGGTAACGGAATATGGAGCTCCCTCTCTTGGAACTGAATGGTCTTTGACCACTGAACACTCAAAATCGATCCAGAATCGGTGAACCTAACATTATGGCGACTCAAATGGCGCATCGGATCAAACTGGTCCAGAGCGGAGGGAAGGAGGTTTGATTTCCGAAAAAAGGAATAGAAAGCCACAAGGCAAACGGCCCAGAAGCATATATCGCGAGGGTCGGCTAGATTGATACAACGAAGGATTTGCCTAAGTATATCAGGGGTAATGGGCAGCTTTGGGTTGGTCGCGTCCCCTAACACACGACGAGTACCCTTCAATATGGATTGCACATGGTACCCAGCAACAGGGTTATCGTACCCAGCTTCTAAATGGAGGTAACGCACGGCCGAAAGATAATTACGCACAGAGCTGAAAGACATACGCCAAGAGAGATAAGCAATATATCTGCTGATATTTCGCGCTGATATAGGCAATGCACCGATATTAAATTCCTCGCAAATTTTTTTATATACAACTAAATATGCCGTATAAGTTCGACGTGTCGAGGGTGCCAAAGCACTGGTCTTTAGACGAGCTACTCTTTCATCCAAGGCTAACATCTGAGGGCCCACCGCAATGCCTATTCAAAAGAAAAGACAATGTTCTGATAGAAACGCTATTCAGCCAGGATGCACTGGGCCCTATACTAGAACCGACAAAGGCAGAAAAGAACTCTGGATCGTGCAAACGAGATACACAATCCGCACCGGTATTGTGCTTACCCGGTATGTGCCTCGCAGTTAAATAAAAATTGAATTGCACCGAAAGCCAAAACAAATAACGCAAACAGTGCATGATGCGGTTGTTGCGCGAAGAGCATTTGTTGATGCAAGCGACAGTAACAGTATTATCTGAGAAGATGTACACTCGCTTATTAGCCAACTGAGGGGCCCAATACTGAACTGCTAGCGTGGCAGCCACCACCTCTTTTTCATTAATATGCAAGGGGGCTACATTGGGGTAATCAATTTCCCAGTTACAATAAAACCAACTATCGCCCCAAAGACCGCCCGCCCCCTCACTACATGCATCGGTGTACAACGCTGAAACAGGAATGTCATCAAGCAGGAGAGACTTCCCATTAAACCGGGGCATGAAAGCCAGCCACCACTTGATGTCAAGTAGTGTGTCCGCACTAAAGCGCAATTTGTGCGATTTATGCCGAAGGGTGTTCATTGCATTGATAAGTCTGCGAAGGAAAGCTCTCCCGCCATATACCACAGATGAAACCCAATTTAGTTTACCGACTAAAGATTGCAGTTGTGCTTTAGTCGCCCGCTTGCGTTGCCTAAATTTAGACAGTTCTTCCTTGACTGCACGCAATTTGTCGTCCGGAAGCCGCAATTGCATTTGGGTAGAGCAGATTTCGATACCCAAAAAGTTTAAAGTTGTAGTTGGATCTACCACCTTCTGCCAATTTATGAAAAAGCCTAACTTTCTAAGAAGGGTCACCAACACATTTAGGGTTCGCAAACACCCTGTTTTGTCAGTATGACATAGGAAAAAATCGTCAATGTAGGCGACAATGTTAGGAAAGCCGCGCTTCGCCATCATGCGCACGACCGCTTGTGAGAGTCGGTGAAAAATTCCGGGTGCTAGTTTGGACCCAAAAGGTAACTTTGAATCATAGAAATATCTAATACCCTCCGGAAATTGCCATTGGATACCCGTGGCCTTTTGACTATTTTTGCTAATTTTAACAACCCTGTACGCGCTTTTAAGATCCACTTTCGCCATAAAACAGTTTTTTGTGACCATACGAGCCGCTGTATCCACCGAACTAAATTTTTGTTTTTCTATTTCGCCTGCGTAATCATTTACTGAAAATCCATGAGGTCGACTACAATCGTGAATAATGCGGACGCCCCCGTCCGGTTTCGGAATGACACCTAAAGGGCTGATAATGGGTGGTTTTTCTGAAACTTCGATATAGTTGCCCTCATCTATTTCCTTACAGATTTGGATAGCGGCCTTGTGAAATAACGGACTGCCCGGCTGGGCAGACCTATGGTTGTCTAAACAAATTGGAGCGATAGTGGCCGTGGGATCAATTATATCAAACCCGTTTTTTATACCATTTAAAAGAAATTCCTTATCGGGGTCGTCCACCAACTCTGCAGACCAAGCGGTAAAGTTGAGCGATGATGACTGCTTTCCTACTGCGGGTTTTTTGCCTGGGTGTGGTCTACAGCCGAGTGTTTCTCGACACACCCAGGGATAGCACAACAGTGGTCAAATTTGCACACTTTAAACTGGCAGCCCGACCTACTGTTGAATTTCTTACAAATTTCTTTACCCTGGGGGTTGAAATTTGAAAAGGGGGTTCGGCTACCACCGCCCGAGTGAGGTGTAGACGTCACTTGTTTTTTACGATGCTGATGCTGGGATTGGGGTCTTAACCTCAGGTACTCCACAGATAAATGGCTAACCGAAGTTCCCCAACGAAATTTATGTATGTTTTGCAACCGCCGGTACTCTCTGTCGTACAAATACACCGAGACCAACTCGTAGCTTGCGACCAACCGATAAATCATCGATGTGTACGACAGGTAGTCAAAAATCTGACTTTCTGGCAATACACCTTTCGTAACTAGCGTGTGCAGTATGGCTAAGTTAGCTGTTGACCATTGGCTAAGAGTAACCGATTCTAACTTCGGTTTAGCTGGGGCAGCTCTACAAACAATTTGGAATTCTCCTCTATCCGAAACTACACTCTCGGACATATGGGTCCCCCCAGCATTAATGAAATCGACTATGTCTAAATGGGGATTGCTAGGCCCTCCTGCTGTAAGGGATTTCAAGTAAACTTGGGGATCTTGCCACGAGAACCCACCTTCAATATTTGGTGCCCTATCCTCATTCCTTTGCTGAGTCTGTTGCTCCTGTCCTTGCCGCAGTTGATTTAGAATTGTCCGCACGAGCTCATCGTCTCCGTGCGTCTCGCTTCCGGTCGCAACTTCCGGAACAACATGGCCGCCATTGTCCCGTCCCGCACCACTACCAACCAACGATTCAGCTCCGTCCCTATGACCTCCTTCATCAAAGGTTGTTTTCAAGGCCTTTTCTAATAATTTCGTTTGTCCGAGATTAAGCTTAAGTTTTTTCACGGAGTCCTGATCCAAGCAAGCTATTGCCTCCAGTGACGTGAAACCGGCCGAAACAATGGCCTCCGCTGTATCAGCACTTAATTTTTTCCCCGCTGCCCATCTTTTCACGGCATCAATATCCTGTGATAGATCTTCCATTGCACGTTTAAATTGTTGAACGATTTATAACAATCAAAGTGTTCTATTGTGCACGCCTAACACGAAATCCACAGATTTGCTGGTATGATTCTGGTTCGCAGAAAATACATCCTTCACACCAGGCAGCACAATCCAAACGGATTGTTAATATGGCGGCATCTCTGGACGTGCTAGTACGAATTATGTTATCCAAACGTTCAATTTCATTTCTGTCCACAAAATACCATTCTGGAATCAGGAGGTATTCTCTAACGAAACTCTCGTTATCCATTTATAATGTAACGCCACACAAATACATTACGTGGAAAATATCTCGAAGGTTTTTGTAAATTTTGTATTTGTAAACAAACCGAGCGTAGCCTTGCCCTTCGCTAATACAAACTTGAATACCGCCACACTGGCTCACACAAAGAAAGTATCAATGAAATATGATACACGAATACGATTGGTTAGGCCACGATATACATTCGACACTGATTCGCTGGCGCATAGCTTACCGCCGAGTCGTATATCGTCCCATAATGCACCACTCCGATATCACCAGGTAACTTCCTTCCTGTCTGGCGACATCGTAAACACATGCATCGCGGCCCACTCCCCACCGGGTGTACATTCAGTAACCAATATTATTATAACATAATATCACACGGACGATGCTACGAAATATTAATAACACATTAATAAATTAATGCTTACAACATGATGACGCTGAACATGCAGTTTTGACGTCATTTCTAGAGCTGCTAGGAGCTTCGGATCTTTTTGGGCACCTCCAGTGGGATGTGATCAACAGGAAAACGTAATGATTTCGGCAAAACTTCCATCAGTGAACAAATAACCGCGCTACCGCGGACGCGTGGTTACAATACTACGGAATATGATGACGCTGAACATGCAGTTTTGACGTCATTTCTAGAGCAAATAGGAGCTTCGGATCTTTTTGGGCACCTCCAGTGGGATGTGATCAACAGGAAAACGTAATGATTTCGGCAAAACTGCCATCGGTGAACAATTAACCGCGCTACCGCGGACGCGTGGTTACAATACTACGGAATATGATGACGCTCAAAGTGCAGTTCTGGCGTCATTTTTAGAGATGCTAGGAGCTTCGGATCTTTCTGGGCACCTCCAGTGGGATGTGATCAACAGGAAAACGTAATGATTTCGGCAAAACTTCCATCGGTGAACAATTAACCGCGCTACCGCGGACGCGTGGTTACAATACTACGGAATATGGTGACGCTCAAAGTGCAGTTCTGGCGTCATTTTTAGAGATGCTAGGAGCTTCGGATCTTTCTGGGCACCTCCAGTGGGATGTGATCAAGAGGAAAACGTAATGATTTCGGCAAAACTTCCATCGGTGAACAATTAACCGCGCTACCGCGGACGCGTGGTTACAATACTACGGAATATGGTGACGCTCAACGTGCAGTTTTGACGTCATTTCTAGAGCTGCTAGGAGCTTCGGACCTTTTTGGGCACCTCCAGTGGGATGTGATCAACAGGAAAACGTAATGATTTCGGCAAAACTTCCATCGGGCAACAAATAACTGCGCCACCGCGGACGCGTGGTTACAATACTACGGAATATGATGACGCTCAACGTGCAGTTCTGACGTCATTTCTATAGCTGCTAGGAGCTTCGGATCTTTTTGGGCACCTCCAGAGGGATGTGATCAACAGGAAAACGTAATGATTTCGGCAAAACTTCCATCGGTGAACAAATAACCGCGCTACCGCGGACGCGTGGTTTCAATACTACGAATATGATGACGCTCAACGTGCAGTTCTGACGTCATTTCTAGAGCTGCTAGGAGCTTCGGATATTTTTGGACAGCTCCAGTGGGATGTGATGAACAGAAAAACATAATGATTTCGGCAAAATTTCCATTGGTGAATAATTTACCGCGCTACCGCGGACGCGTGGTTACCATACTACGGCATATGGTGACGCTAAACGTGCACTTCTGACGTCATTTCTAGAGCTGCTAGGAGCTTCGGATCTTTTTGGGCACCTCCAGTGGGATGTGATCAACAGGAAAACGTAATGATTTCGGCAAAACTTCCATCGGTGAACAATTAACCGCGCTACCGCGGACGCGTGGTTACAATACTACGGAATATGATGACGCTCAACAGTGCAGTTCTGACGTCATTTATAGAGCTGCTAGGAGCTTCGGATCTTTCTGGGCACCTCCAGTGGGATGTGATCAACAGGAAAACGTAATGATTTCGGCAAAACTTCCATCGGTGAACAATTAACCGCGCTACCGCGGACGCGTGGTTACAATACTACGGAATATGGTGACGCTCAACGTGCAGTTCTGACGTCATTTCTAGAGCTGCTAGGAGCTTCGGACCTTTTTGGGCACCTCCAGTGGGATGTGATCAACAGGAAAACGTAATGATTTCGGCAAAACTTCCATCGGTGCAACAATAACTGCCCTACCGCGGACGCGTGGTTACAATACTACGGAATATGATGACGCTCAACGTGCAGTTCTGACGTCATTTCTAGAGCTGCTAGGAGCTTCGGATCTTTTTGGGCACCTCCAGTGGGATGTGATCAACAGGAAAACGTAATGATTTCGGCAAAACTTCCATCGGTGAACAAATAACCGCGCTACCGCGGACGCGTGGTTACAATACTACGGAATATGGTGACGCTCAACGTGCAGTTCTGACGTCATTTCTAGAGCTGCTAGGAGCTTCGGATCTTTTTGGGCACCTCCAGTGGGATGTGATGAACAGGAAAACGTAATGATTTCGGCAAAACTTCCATCGGTGAACAATTAACCGCGCTACCGCGGACGCGTGGTTACAATACTACGGAATATGGTGACGCTCAACGTGCAGTTCTGACGTCATTTCTAGAGCTGCTAGGAGCTTCGGATCTTTTTGGGCACCTCCAGTGGGATGTGATCAACAGGAAAACGTAATGATTTCGGCAAAACTTCCATCGGTGAACAATTAACCGCGCTACCGCGGACGCGTGGTTACAATACTACGGAATATGGATGACGCTCAACGTGCAGTTCTGACGTCATTTCTAGAGCTGCTAGGAGCTTCGGATCTTTTTGGGCACCTCCAGTGGGATGTGATCAACAGGAAAACGTAATGATTTCGGCAAAACTTCCATCGGTGAACAATTAACCGCGCTACCGCGGACGCGTGGTTACAATACTACGGAATATGGTGACGCTCAACGTGCAGTTCTGACGTCATTTCTAGAGCTGCTAGGAGCTTCGGATCTTTCTGGGCACCTCCAGTGGGATGTGATCAACAGGAAAACGTAATGATTTCGGCAAAACTTCCATCGGTGAACAATTAACCGCGCTACCGCGGACGCGTGGTTACAATACTACGGAATATGGTGACGCTCAACGTGCAGTTCTGACGTCATTTCTAGAGCTGCTAGGAGCTTCGGATCTTTTTGGGCACCTCCAGTGGGATGTGATCAACAGGAAAACGTAATGATTTCGGCAAAACTTCCATCGGTGAACAATTAACCGCGCTACCGCGGACGCGTGGTTACAATACTACGGAATATGGTGACGCTCAACGTGCAGTTCTGACGTCATTTCTAGAGCTGCTAGGAGCTTCGGATCTTTTTGGGCACCTCCAGTGGGATGTGATCAACAGGAAAACGTAATGATTTCGGCAAAACTTCCATCGGTGAACAATTAACCGCGCTACCGCGGACGCGTGGTTACAATACTACGGAATATGGTGACGCTCAACGTGCAGTTCTGACGTCATTTCTAGAGCTGCTAGGAGCTTCGGATCTTTTTGGGCACCTCCAGTGGGATGTGATCAACAGGAAAACGTAATGATTTCGGCAAAACTTCCATCGGTGAACAATTAACCGCGCTACCGCGGACGCGTGGTTACAATACTACGGAATATGGATGACGCTCAACGTGCAGTTCTGACGTCATTTCTAGAGCTGCTAGGAGCTTCGGATCTTTTTGGGCACCTCCAGTGGGATGTGATCAACAGGAAAACGTAATGATTTCGGCAAAACTTCCATCGGTGAACAATTAACCGCGCTACCGCGGACGCGTGGTTACAATACTACGGAATATGGTGACGCTCAACGTGCAGTTCTGACGTCATTTCTAGAGCTGCTAGGAGCTTCGGATCTTTTTGGGCACCTCCAGTGGGATGTGATCAACAGGAAAACGTAATGATTTCGGCAAAACTTCCATCGGTGAACAATTAACCGCGCTACCGCGGACGCGTGGTTACAATACTACGGAATATGGTGACGCTCAACGTGCAGTTCTGACGTCATTTCTAGAGCTGCTAGGAGCTTCGGATCTTTTTGGGCACCTCCAGTGGGATGTGATCAACAGGAAAACGTAATGATTTCGGCAAAACTTCCATCGGTGAACAATTAACCGCGCTACCGCGGACGCGTGGTTACAATACTACGGAATATGGTGACGCTCAACGTGCAGTTCTGACGTCATTTCTATAGCTGCTAGGAGCTTCGGATCTTTTTGGGCACCTCCAGTGGGATGTGATCAACAGGAAAACGTAATGATTTCGGCAAAACTTCCATCGGTGAACAAATAACCGCGCTACCGCGGACGCGTGGTTACAATACTACGGAATATGGTGACGCTCAACGTGCAGTTCTGACGTCATTTCTAGAGCTGCTAGGAGCTTCGGATCTTTTTGGGCACCTCCAGTGGGATGTGATGAACAGGAAAACGTAATGATTTCGGCAAAACTTCCATCGGTGAACAATTAACCGCGCTACCGCGGACGCGTGGTTACAATACTACGGAATATGGTGACGCTCAACGTGCAGTTCTGACGTCATTTCTAGAGCTGCTAGGAGCTTCGGATCTTTTTGGGCACCTCCAGTGGGATGTGATCAACAGGAAAACGTAATGATTTCGGCAAAACTTCCATCGGTGAACAATTAACCGCGCTACCGCGGACGCGTGGTTACAATACTACGGAATATGGTGACGCTCAACGTGCAGTTCTGACGTCATTTCTAGAGCTGCTAGGAGCTTCGGATCTTTTTGGGCACCTCCAGTGGGATGTGATCAACAGGAAAACGTAATGATTTCGGCAAAACTTCCATCGGTGAACAATTAACCGCGCTACCGCGGACGCGTGGTTACAATACTACGGAATATGGTGACGCTCAACGTGCAGTTCTGACGTCATTTCTAGAGCTGCTAGGAGCTTCGGATCTTTTTGGGCACCTCCAGTGGGATGTGATCAACAGGAAAACGTAATGATTTCGGCAAAACTTCCATCGGGCAACAATAACCTGCGCCACCGCGGACGCGTGGTTACAATACTACGGAATATGATGACGCTCAACGTGCAGTTCTGACGTCATTTCTATAGCTGCTAGGAGCTTCGGATCTGTTTGGGCACCTCCAGTGGGATGTGATCAACAGGAAAACGTAACGGTTACGAGAAAACTTCCATCGGTGAACAAATAACTGCGCCACCGCGGACGCGTGGTTACAATACTACGGAATATGATGACGCTCAACGTGCAGTTCTGACGTCATTTCTATAGCTGCTAGGAGCTTCGGATATTTTTGGGCACCTCCAGTGGGATGTGCTGAACAGGAAAACATAATGATTTCGGCAAAATTTCCATTCGTGAATAATTTACTGCGCTACTGCGGACGCGTGGTTACCATACTACGGAATATGGTGACGCTCAACGTTAAGCTCTGACGTCATTTCTAGAGCTGCTAGGAGCTTCGGATCTTTCTGGGCACCTTCAGTGGGATGTGATGAACAGGAAAACGTAATGATTTCGGGAAAAACTTCCATCGGGCAACAATTAACCGCGCTACCGTGGACGCGTGGTTACAATACTACGGAATATGATGACGCTCAACGTGCAGTTCTGACGTCATTTCTAGTGCTGCTAGTAGCTTCGGATCTTTTTGGGCACCTCTAGGGGGATGTGATCAACAGGAAAACGTAATGATTTCGGCAAAACTTCCATCGGTGAACAATTAACCGCGCTACCGCGGACGCGTGGTTACAATACTACGGAATATGGTGACGCTCAACGTGCAGTTCTGACGTCATTTCTAGAGCTGCTAGGAGCTTCGGATCTTTTTGGGCACCTCCAGTGGGATGTGATCAACAGGAAAACGTAATGATTTCGGCAAAACTTCCATCGGTGAACAATTAACCGCGCCACCGCGGACGCGTGGTTACAATACTACGGAATATGGTGACGCTCAACGTGCAGTTCTGACGTCATTTCTAGAGCTGCTAGGAGCTTCGGATCTTTTTGGGCACCTCCAGTGGGATGTGATCAACAGGAAAACGTAATGATTTCGGCAAAACTTCCATCGGTGAACAATTAACCTGCGCTACCGCGGACGCGTGGTTACAATACTACGGAATATGGTGACGCTCAACGTGCAGTTCTGACGTCATTTCTAGAGCTGCTAGGAGCTTCGGATCTTTCTGGGCACCTCCAGTGGGATGTGATCAACAGGAAAACGTAATGATTTCGGCAAAACTTCCATCGGTGAACAATTAACCGCGCTACCGCGGACGCGTGGTTACAATACTACGGAATATGGTGACGCTCAACGTGCAGTTCTGACGTCATTTCTAGAGCTGCTAGGAGCTTCGGATCTTTTTGGGCACCTCCAGTGGGATGTGATCAACAGGAAAACGTAATGATTTCGGCAAAACTTCCATCGGTGAACAATTAACCGCGCTACCGCGGACGCGTGGTTACAATACTACGGAATATGGTGACGCTCAACGTGCAGTTCTGACGTCATTTCTAGAGCTGCTAGGAGCTTCGGATCTTTTTGGGCACCTCCAGTGGGATGTGATCAACAGGAAAACGTAATGATTTCGGCAAAACTTCCATCGGTGAACAATTAACCGCGCTACCGCGGACGCGTGGTTACAATACTACGGAATATGGTGACGCTCAACGTGCAGTTCTGACGTCATTTCTAGAGCTGCTAGGAGCTTCGGATCTTTTTGGGCACCTCCAGTGGGATGTGATCAACAGGAAAACGTAATGATTTCGGCAAAACTTCCATCGGTGAACAATTAACCGCGCTACCGCGGACGCGTGGTTACAATACTACGGAATATGATGACGCTCAACGTGCAGTTCTGACGTCATTTCTAGAGCTGCTAGGAGCTTCGGATCTTTTTGGGCACCTCCAGTGGGATGTGATCAACAGGAAAACGTAATGATTTCGGCAAAACTTCCATCGGTGAACAATTAACCGCGCTACCGCGGACGCGTGGTTACAATACTACGGAATATGGTGACGCTCAACGTGCAGTTCTGACGTCATTTCTAGAGCTGCTAGGAGCTTCGGATCTTTTTGGGCACCTCCAGTGGGATGTGATCAACAGGAAAACGTAATGATTTCGGCAAAACTTCCATCGGTGAACAATTAACCGCGCTACCGCGGACGCGTGGTTACAATACTACGGAATATGGTGACGCTCAACGTGCAGTTCTGACGTCATTTCTAGAGCTGCTAGGAGCTTCGGATCTTTTTGGGCACCTCCAGTGGGATGTGATCAACAGGAAAACGTAATGATTTCGGCAAAACTTCCATCGGTGAACAATTAACCGCGCTACCGCGGACGCGTGGTTACAATACTACGGAATATGGTGACGCTCAACGTGCAGTTCTGACGTCATTTCTAGAGCTGCTAGGAGCTTCGGATCTTTTTGGGCACCTCCAGTGGGATGTGATCAACAGGAAAACGTAATGATTTCGGCAAAACTTCCATCGGTGAACAATTAACCGCGCTACCGCGGACGCGTGGTTACAATACTACGGAATATGATGACGCTCAACGTGCAGTTCTGACGTCATTTCTAGAGCTGCTAGGAGCTTCGGATCTTTTTGGGCACCTCCAGTGGGATGTGATCAACAGGAAAACGTAATGATTTCGGCAAAACTTCCATCGGTGAACAATTAACCGCGCTACCGCGGACGCGTGGTTACAATACTACGGAATATGGTGACGCTCAACGTGCAGTTCTGACGTCATTTCTAGAGCTGCTAGGAGCTTCGGATCTTTTTGGGCACCTCCAGTGGGATGTGATCAACAGGAAAACGTAATGATTTCGGCAAAACTTCCATCGGTGAACAATTAACCGCGCTACCGCGGACGCGTGGTTACAATACTACGGAATATGGTGACGCTCAACGTGCAGTTCTGACGTCATTTCTAGAGCTGCTAGGAGCTTCGGATCTTTTTGGGCACCTCCAGTGGGATGTGATCAACAGGAAAACGTAATGATTTCGGCAAAACTTCCATCGGTGAACAATTAACCGCGCTACCGCGGACGCGTGGTTACAATACTACGGAATATGGTGACGCTCAACGTGCAGTTCTGACGTCATTTCTAGAGCTGCTAGGAGCTTCGGATCTTTTTGGGCACCTCCAGTGGGATGTGATCAACAGGAAAACGTAATGATTTCGGCAAAACTTCCATCGGTGAACAATTAACCGCGCTACCGCGGACGCGTGGTTACAATACTACGGAATATGGTGACGCTCAACGTGCAGTTCTGACGTCATTTCTAGAGCTGCTAGGAGCTTCGGATCTTTTTGGGCACCTCCAGTGGGATGTGATCAACAGGAAAACGTAATGATTTCGGCAAAACTTCCATCGGTGAACAATTAACCGCGCTACCGCGGACGCGTGGTTACAATACTACGGAATATGGTGACGCTCAACGTGCAGTTCTGACGTCATTTCTAGAGCTGCTAGGAGCTTCGGATCTTTTTGGGCACCTCCAGTGGGATGTGATCAACAGGAAAACGTAATGATTTCGGCAAAACTTCCATCGGTGAACAATTAACCGCGCTACCGCGGACGCGTGGTTACAATACTACGGAATATGGTGACGCTCAACGTGCAGTTCTGACGTCATTTCTAGAGCTGCTAGGAGCTTCGGATCTTTTTGGGCACCTCCAGTGGGATGTGATCAACAGGAAAACGTAATGATTTCGGCAAAACTTCCATCGGTGAACAATTAACCGCGCTACCGCGGACGCGTGGTTACAATACTACGGAATATGGTGACGCTCAACGTGCAGTTCTGACGTCATTTCTAGAGCTGCTAGGAGCTTCGGATCTTTTTGGGCACCTCCAGTGGGATGTGATCAACAGGAAAACGTAATGATTTCGGCAAAACTTCCATCGGTGAACAATTAACCGCGCTACCGCGGACGCGTGGTTACAATACTACGGAATATGGTGACGCTCAACGTGCAGTTCTGACGTCATTTCTAGAGCTGCTAGGAGCTTCGGATCTTTTTGGGCACCTCCAGTGGGATGTGATCAACAGGAAAACGTAATGATTTCGGCAAAACTTCCATCGGTGAACAATTAACCGCGCTACCGCGGACGCGTGGTTACAATACTACGGAATATGGTGACGCTCAACGTGCAGTTCTGACGTCATTTCTAGAGCTGCTAGGAGCTTCGGATCTTTTTGGGCACCTCCAGTGGGATGTGATCAACAGGAAAACGTAATGATTTCGGCAAAACTTCCATCGGTGAACAATTAACCGCGCTACCGCGGACGCGTGGTTACAATACTACGGAATATGGTGACGCTCAACGTGCAGTTCTGACGTCATTTCTAGAGCTGCTAGGAGCTTCGGATCTTTTTGGGCACCTCCAGTGGGATGTGATCAACAGGAAAACGTAATGATTTCGGCAAAACTTCCATCGGTGAACAATTAACCGCGCTACCGCGGACGCGTGGTTACAATACTACGGAATATGGTGACGCTCAACGTGCAGTTCTGACGTCATTTCTAGAGCTGCTAGGAGCTTCGGATCTTTTTGGGCACCTCCAGTGGGATGTGATCAACAGGAAAACGTAATGATTTCGGCAAAACTTCCATCGGTGAACAATTAACCGCGCTACCGCGGACGCGTGGTTACAATACTACGGAATATGGTGACGCTCAACGTGCAGTTCTGACGTCATTTCTAGAGCTGCTAGGAGCTTCGGATCTTTTTGGGCACCTCCAGTGGGATGTGATCAACAGGAAAACGTAATGATTTCGGCAAAACTTCCATCGGTGAACAATTAACCGCGCTACCGCGGACGCGTGGTTACAATACTACGGAATATGGTGACGCTCAACGTGCAGTTCTGACGTCATTTCTAGAGCTGCTAGGAGCTTCGGATCTTTTTGGGCACCTCCAGTGGGATGTGATCAACAGGAAAACGTAATGATTTCGGCAAAACTTCCATCGGTGAACAATTAACCGCGCTACCGCGGACGCGTGGTTACAATACTACGGAATATGGTGACGCTCAACGTGCAGTTCTGACGTCATTTCTAGAGCTGCTAGGAGCTTCGGATCTTTTTGGGCACCTCCAGTGGGATGTGATCAACAGGAAAACGTAATGATTTCGGCAAAACTTCCATCGGTGAACAATTAACCGCGCTACCGCGGACGCGTGGTTACAATACTACGGAATATGGTGACGCTCAACGTGCAGTTCTGACGTCATTTCTAGAGCTGCTAGGAGCTTCGGATCTTTTTGGGCACCTCCAGTGGGATGTGATCAACAGGAAAACGTAATGATTTCGGCAAAACTTCCATCGGTGAACAATTAACCGCGCTACCGCGGACGCGTGGTTACAATACTACGGAATATGGTGACGCTCAACGTGCAGTTCTGACGTCATTTCTAGAGCTGCTAGGAGCTTCGGATCTTTTTGGGCACCTCCAGTGGGATGTGATCAACAGGAAAACGTAATGATTTCGGCAAAACTTCCATCGGTGAACAATTAACCGCGCTACCGCGGACGCGTGGTTACAATACTACGGAATATGGTGACGCTCAACGTGCAGTTCTGACGTCATTTCTAGAGCTGCTAGGAGCTTCGGATCTTTTTGGGCACCTCCAGTGGGATGTGATCAACAGGAAAACGTAATGATTTCGGCAAAACTTCCATCGGTGAACAATTAACCGCGCTACCGCGGACGCGTGGTTACAATACTACGGAATATGGTGACGCTCAACGTGCAGTTCTGACGTCATTTCTAGAGCTGCTAGGAGCTTCGGATCTTTTTGGGCACCTCCAGTGGGATGTGATCAACAGGAAAACGTAATGATTTCGGCAAAACTTCCATCGGTGAACAATTAACCGCGCTACCGCGGACGCGTGGTTACAATACTACGGAATATGGTGACGCTCAACGTGCAGTTCTGACGTCATTTCTAGAGCTGCTAGGAGCTTCGGATCTTTTTGGGCACCTCCAGTGGGATGTGATCAACAGGAAAACGTAATGATTTCGGCAAAACTTCCATCGGTGAACAATTAACCGCGCTACCGCGGACGCGTGGTTACAATACTACGGAATATGGTGACGCTCAACGTGCAGTTCTGACGTCATTTCTAGAGCTGCTAGGAGCTTCGGATCTTTTTGGGCACCTCCAGTGGGATGTGATCAACAGGAAAACGTAATGATTTCGGCAAAACTTCCATCGGTGAACAATTAACCGCGCTACCGCGGACGCGTGGTTACAATACTACGGAATATGGTGACGCTCAACGTGCAGTTCTGACGTCATTTCTAGAGCTGCTAGGAGCTTCGGATCTTTTTGGGCACCTCCAGTGGGATGTGATCAACAGGAAAACGTAATGATTTCGGCAAAACTTCCATCGGTGAACAATTAACCGCGCTACCGCGGACGCGTGGTTACAATACTACGGAATATGGTGACGCTCAACGTGCAGTTCTGACGTCATTTCTAGAGCTGCTAGGAGCTTCGGATCTTTTTGGGCACCTCCAGTGGGATGTGATCAACAGGAAAACGTAATGATTTCGGCAAAACTTCCATCGGTGAACAATTAACCGCGCTACCGCGGACGCGTGGTTACAATACTACGGAATATGGTGACGCTCAACGTGCAGTTCTGACGTCATTTCTAGAGCTGCTAGGAGCTTCGGATCTTTTTGGGCACCTCCAGTGGGATGTGATCAACAGGAAAACGTAATGATTTCGGCAAAACTTCCATCGGTGAACAATTAACCGCGCTACCGCGGACGCGTGGTTACAATACTACGGAATATGGTGACGCTCAACGTGCAGTTCTGACGTCATTTCTAGAGCTGCTAGGAGCTTCGGATCTTTTTGGGCACCTCCAGTGGGATGTGATCAACAGGAAAACGTAATGATTTCGGCAAAACTTCCATCGGTGAACAATTAACCGCGCTACCGCGGACGCGTGGTTACAATACTACGGAATATGGTGACGCTCAACGTGCAGTTCTGACGTCATTTCTAGAGCTGCTAGGAGCTTCGGATCTTTTTGGGCACCTCCAGTGGGATGTGATCAACAGGAAAACGTAATGATTTCGGCAAAACTTCCATCGGTGAACAATTAACCGCGCTACCGCGGACGCGTGGTTACAATACTACGGAATATGGTGACGCTCAACGTGCAGTTCTGACGTCATTTCTAGAGCTGCTAGGAGCTTCGGATCTTTTTGGGCACCTCCAGTGGGATGTGATCAACAGGAAAACGTAATGATTTCGGCAAAACTTCCATCGGTGAACAATTAACCGCGCTACCGCGGACGCGTGGTTACAATACTACGGAATATGGTGACGCTCAACGTGCAGTTCTGACGTCATTTCTAGAGCTGCTAGGAGCTTCGGATCTTTTTGGGCACCTCCAGTGGGATGTGATCAACAGGAAAACGTAATGATTTCGGCAAAACTTCCATCGGTGAACAATTAACCGCGCTACCGCGGACGCGTGGTTACAATACTACGGAATATGGTGACGCTCAACGTGCAGTTCTGACGTCATTTCTAGAGCTGCTAGGAGCTTCGGATCTTTTTGGGCACCTCCAGTGGGATGTGATCAACAGGAAAACGTAATGATTTCGGCAAAACTTCCATCGGTGAACAATTAACCGCGCTACCGCGGACGCGTGGTTACAATACTACGGAATATGGTGACGCTCAACGTGCAGTTCTGACGTCATTTCTAGAGCTGCTAGGAGCTTCGGATCTTTTTGGGCACCTCCAGTGGGATGTGATCAACAGGAAAACGTAATGATTTCGGCAAAACTTCCATCGGTGAACAATTAACCGCGCTACCGCGGACGCGTGGTTACAATACTACGGAATATGGTGACGCTCAACGTGCAGTTCTGACGTCATTTCTAGAGCTGCTAGGAGCTTCGGATCTTTTTGGGCACCTCCAGTGGGATGTGATTAACAGGAAAACGATAATGATTTCGGCAAAACTTCCATCGGTGAACAATTAACCGCGCTACCGCGGACGCGTGGTTACAATACTACGGAATATGGTGACGCTCTAACGTGCACTTCTGACGTCATTTCTAGAGCTGCTAGGAGCTTCGGATCTTTTTGGGCACCCTCCAGTGGGATGTGATCAACAGGAAAACGTAATGATTTCGGCAAAAACTTCCATCGGTGAACAATTAACCGCGCTACCGCGGACGCGTGGTTACAATACTACGGAATATGGATGACGCTCAACGTGCAGTTCTGACGTCATTTCTAGAGCTGCTAGGAGCTTCGGATCTTTTTGGGCACCTCCAGTGGGATGTGATCAACAGGAAAACGTAATGATTTCGGCAAAACTTCCATCGGTGAACAATAACCGCGCTACCGCGGACGCGTGGGTTACAATACTACGGAATATGATGACGCTCAACATGCAGTTCTGACGTCATTTCTAGAGCTGCTAGGAGCTTCGGATCTTTTTGGGCACCTCCAGTGGGATGTGATCGAACAGGAAACGTAATGATTTCGGCAAACTTCCATCGGTGAACAATTAACCGCGCTACCGCGGACGCGTGGTTACCAATACTACGGAATATGTGACGCTCAACGTGCAGTTCTGGCGTCATTTTTAGAGCTGTACGGAGCTTCGGATCTTTTTGGCACCTCCAGTGGATGTGATAACAGGAAACGTAATGATTCGGCCAAACTTCATCGGTGAACAATAACCGCGCCACCGCGGACGCGTGGTTACAATACTACGGAATATGGTGACGCGCAACGTGCAGTTCTGACGTCATTTCTATGAGCTGCTAGGAGCTTCGGAATCTGTTTGGCACCTCCAGTGGGATGTGATCAACAGGAAAACGTAATGATTTCGGCAAACTTCCATCGGTGAACAATAACTGCGCTACCGCGGACGCGTGGTTACAATATACGGAATATGATGACGCTCAACGTGCAGTTTCTGACGTTCTTTCTAGAGCTGCTAGGAGCTTCGGATCTTTTTGGGCACCTCCAGTGGGATGTGATAACAGGAAAAAGTATATTTTGCAAAACTTCATCGGCAACAAATACGCGCCAAGCGGACGCGTGGTTCAATACTACGGGAATATGATGACGCTCAACGTGCAGTTCTGACGTCCTTCTAAGCTGCTAGGGGCTTCGGACTTTTTGGGCACCTCCGAGGGATGGTCAAAAGGGAAAAAGTAAAGATTTCGGCAAAACTTCCTCGGTAACAAATAACCCCGCTACCCGCGGACGCGTGGTTTCAAACTACGAAAATTGGGGCCTCAGTGCAGTTCTGACGTCATTTCTAGAGCTGCTAGGAGCTTCGGATATTTTTTGGGCGCTCCCGTGGGGGTGTGATGAAAAAAAAACATAAAGATTTCGGGAAAATTTCCATTTGGGGAAAATTTACCCCCCTACCGGGACGCGGGTTACCATACTACGGGATAGGTGACGCTAAAAGTCATTCGACGTCTTTTTAGAGCTGGTAGGGGCTTGGATCTTTTTGGGTACTCCAGTGGGGGTTGATGAAAAGGAAAACATAATGATTTTTGGGAAATCCATCGGGGGAACAAAAACCCGCTAAAACGGAGCGTGGTTTCAATATTACGGGAAAATGGGGGACGTTCAACGTGCTTTTGACTCATTTCTAACTGCTGGGCTTTGGGTCTTTTTGGGCACCCCCCATGGGATTGACAAAAGGAAAAATAAAGATTTCGGCAAAACTCATCGGGCAACAAAAAACTGCGCCCCCGCGGACGCGTGGTTAAATACTCAAAAATGATGACGCTGAAATGCAGTTTTTTACGATTCTAGACTCTAGGAGCTTTGGGTCTTTTTGTGCACCCCCATGGGATGTGATCAAAAAGGAAAACGTAATGATTTTGGCAAAACCCATCGTGAACAAAAAACCGCGCTCCGGCGGGCCCTGGGGTTACAAAACTACGGGGAAATAGACCTGAACTGCAGTTTGACGTCCTTTCTAAGCAAAAAGGGGCTTTGGAAACTTTTTGGGCACCCCCTGGGGTTTTATAACAGGGAAAAGTATGATTTCGGCAAAACTTCCACGGTGAACATTTTCCCCGCTACCCCGGACCGGTTGGGGACAATACTACGGGAAAATTGGGGGGCTCAAAATGCAGTTCTGGGTCATTTTTAGAGATGGTAGGAGTTCGGATCTTTCGGGACCCCCATGGGGGTGTGATCAACAGAAAACGTAATTTTTTGGTTTTTTTTGCAAAACTTCCATCGGTGAACAAATAACCGCCACCGGGACGCGTGGTTAAATCTACGAATATGGTGACGTTCAAATGCTTTTTACGTCATTTCTAAGCTGTAGGGGCTTCGGTTGTTTGGGCACCTCCTGGGAGTGATAACAGGAAACGTAATTTTCGGCAAAAATCCATGGGAACAAATAAAGCGCCACCGCGGGGCGTGGTTCAATTACTACGAAAAATTTTGACGCTAACTGCTTTGCGTCTTTCAAGCTGTAGGAGCTTCGGACTTTTTTGGGGCCCCCCATGGGATGTGACAACAGGAAAACTAAATTTTTTTCGGCAAAACTTCCCGGAAAAATAACCGCGCCAAAAACCCCGGACCTGGTTACAATACTACGGGAAAATGTGACGCTAAAATGCAGTTTTTACGTCATTTCTAAGCTAGGAGCTTCGGTCTTTTGGGCCCCTCCAGGGGGGTGGATCACGAAAACGTAATGATTTCGGGGAAAAAATTTCCCTCGGGAACAATTAAACCCGCTACCGCGGGGCGGGTTTTAAAATACGGAAAAGTACCCCAAAGTGCAGTTTTGGGGTCATTTTTAGAGTGCTAGGAGCTGGTTTTTTGGCACCCCCATGGGGGTGATAAAAAGAAAAAATGATTTTGGCAAAAATTCCATGGGAAAAATAAACCCCCTCCCCGGGCGCGGGTTCAAAACTACGAAAGGTGGCCTAACGTGCTTGATCATTTCTAGAGGTAGGACTTCGGTTTTTTGGCGCTCCGTGGGATTGATTAACAGAAAACATATATTTCGGCAAAAATTTTCCTTGGGAAAATTTACCGCGCTAAAGGGACCTGGTACCATATACGGATATGGGACCAACGTGCATTTTTACGTCATTTCAGAGCTGGTAGAGCTTCGGGTCTTTTTGGGACCCCATGGGGGTGAGCCCGGAAAAAATTGATTTTGGCAAAACTCTCGGGAAAAATTTAAAGGCCAAAGCGGAGCTGGTTACAAAAACTCGGGTATGGTGACGTTAACTGCAGTTTTGACGTCATTTTTAGAGCGCTGGAGCTTCGGATTTTTTGGGCACCCCCATGGGGGTGTTATCAACAGAAAAAGTAAAGATTTGGGAAAACTCCTGGGGAAAAAATAAAGCGCCACCCCGGACGCGTGGTTACAAAACTACGAATATGATGCGCTGAAAGCATTTTGACGTCATTTCTAGCAGGGGGCTTGGGGTCTTTTTTTGGGGACCTCCAGTGGGAGTGTCCCGGAAAAGAATGATTCGGCAAAAATTCCCTCGTGAACAATTAAAAACCCCGCTAAAGGGGCGTGGTTTTCATACTCGGAAATTTTTTAGCCCAAAATGCAGTCTTTGGGCATTTTAAAAGTTAGGAGCTCGGATCTTTGGCACCTCCGTGGGGGTGTATAAAGAAAAAGTAAGTTCGGCAAAACTTCCCCTCGGGGAAAAAATAACGCGCAAAGCGGGGGCTGGTTTTTCAAAACTACGGAAATTTTGGGGGCCCCCGTGCAGTTCTGACTCATTTCTAGAGCTGTAGGAGCTTCGGATTTTTTGGACATCCGTGGGATGTGTCAACAGAAAACTAATGATTTCGGCAAAATTTTCCCTTGGGAAAATTTACCGCCACCCCGGGCGCTGGGTTTCCATATACGGATATGGGGACGCTAAAATGCCCTTTGACTCTTTCTAAGCTGGTAGGAGCTTCGGATCTTTTTGGGACCTCAAGTGGGGTGTATACAGGAAAACTAATGATTCCAAAACTCCATCGGTGAACAATTCCGCGCTAAAGCGACGCGTGGGTTCAATCTAGGAATTTTGATGACGCTAACCTGCAGTTTGGTTCATTTTAAGCCTAGGAGCTTCGGATTTTTTTGGCACCTCCATGGGAATTGATGACTGAAACTAAGGTTTACGGTCAGAACTTGCCATCGGTGACAATTTGAACCGCGCTACCGCGGACGCTGTTACAAACTACAGAATGATTGACGCTGAACAGCAGTTTTGACGTCATTCTAAGCCTAGGACTCGGTGTTTTGGCACTCAGTGGATGTGATACAGTAACGTAATGCTTTTCGGCAAAACTTCCATCAGAGTCAATATCCTGCGCACACCGCAGGGGTGGTACAGAAACTAATATATTCGCAACTGCATGTTTGACTATTCTGGCAAACGGGTTCGGTTTTTTGGGCAACCTCCAGATGGGATGATCAAATGAACGTAATATTTCCGGCAAATCTGACCATCGGGTCGAACCAATGGCTGCTCACGCGGACGCGTGGTTACAATAACCTAGATGACGCTAAATGCATTGACGTGCATTTCTAAGCTCTAGGAGCATTCGACTCTTAGTGGGCACCTCCAGTGGGATTATAACGAAGACGTATGATTTGGGCAAAACTTCCATCGGAACAATTAACCGCTAACGAGACGGGTTACAAACTCCACGGAAAATATACGCTCAACTGCGTCCTTGACGTCATTATAGTTGTGAGCTTCGATCTTTTGGCACCTCAGGGTGTGAATAATAGAAACGCTGATGGTACGGAAAAACTCATCGTGACATTTCGGCAAAACTTCCGGACGTATTAACTCGGATTTCGGGACGGCAACACGTCTGGACGTCATTTCGGTGAGCGAAGCTTCTGATATTTTGGACAGCTCCAGTGGAGTGGATCTAAGGAAAAACTAATGTTCGGACAAAAATTCCATGTGGTGAATAATTACCGGTCTAAACCGCGAACGCGGGTGGTTACAATTACTCGGAATATGGTGATGCTCAACGTTAAGTACTGACCGTCATTTCTAGAGCTGCTAGGAGACTTTTCGGATCTGTATGGCACTCCAGTGGGATGTGATCAACAGGAAAACATCATGATTTCGGCAAAACGTCCATCGGTGAACAATTAACCGCGCTACCGCGGACGCGTGGTTACAATACTACGGAATTTGATGACGCTCAACATGCAGTCTTGACGTCATTTCTATAGCTGCTAGGAGCTTCGGATCTTTTTGGGCACCTCCAGTGGGATGTGATAACAGGAAAACGTAATGATTTCGGCAAAACTTCCATCGGTGAACAATTAACCGCGCTACCGCGGACGCGTGGTTACAATACTACGGAATATGGTGACGCTCAACGTGCAGTTCTGACGTCATTTCTAGAGCTGCTAGGAGCTTCGGATCTTTTTGGGCACCTCCAGTGGGATGTGATCAACAGGAAAACGTTAATGATTTCGGCAAAACTTCCATCGGTGAACAATTAACCGCGCTACCGCGGACGCGTGGTTACAATACTACGGAATATGGTGACGCTCAACGTGCAGTTCTGACGTCATTTCTAGAGCTGCTAGGAGCTTCGGATCTTTTTGGGCACCTCCAGTGGGATGTGATCAACAGGAAAACGTTATGATTTCGGCAAAACTTCCATCGGTGAACAATTAACCGCGCTACCGCGGACGCGTGGTTACAATACTACGGAATATGGTGACGCTCAACGTGCAGTTCTGACGTCATTTCTAGAGCTGCTAGGAGCTTCGGATCTTTTTGGGCACCTCCAGTGGGATGTGATCAACAGGAAAACGTAATGATTTCGGCAAAACTTCCATCGGTGAACAATTAACCGCGCTACCGCGGACGCGTGGTTACAATACTACGGAATATGGTGACGCTCAACGTGCAGTTCTGACGTCATTTCTAGAGCTGCTAGGAGCTTCGGATCTTTTTGGGCACCTCCAGTGGGATGTGATCAACAGGAAAACGTAATGATTTCGGCAAAACTTCCATCGGTGAACAATTAACCGCGCTACCGCGGACGCGTGGTTACAATACTACGGAATATGGTGACGCTCAACGTGCAGTTCTGACGTCATTTCTAGAGCTGCTAGGAGCTTCGGATCTTTTTGGGCACCTCCAGTGGGATGTGATCAACAGGAAAACGTAATGATTTCGGCAAAACTTCCATCGGTGAACAATTAACCGCGCTACCGCGGACGCGTGGTTACAATACTACGGAATATGGTGACGCTCAACGTGCAGTTCTGACGTCATTTCTAGAGCTGCTAGGAGCTTCGGATCTTTTTGGGCACCTCCAGTGGGATGTGATCAACAGGAAAACGTAATGATTTCGGCAAAACTTCCATCGGTGAACAATTAACCGCGCTACCGCGGACGCGTGGTTACAATACTACGGAATATGGTGACGCTCAACGTGCAGTTCTGACGTCATTTCTAGAGCTGCTAGGAGCTTCGGATCTTTTTGGGCACCTCCAGTGGGATGTGATCAACAGGAAAACGTTATGATTTCGGCAAAACTTCCATCGGTGAACAATTAACCGCGCTACCGCGGACGCGTGGTTACAATACTACGGAATATGGTGACGCTCAACGTGCAGTTCTGACGTCATTTCTAGAGCTGCTAGGAGCTTCGGATCTTTTTGGGCACCTCCAGTGGGATGTGATCAACAGGAAAACGTAATGATTTCGGCAAAACTTCCATCGGTGAACAATTAACCGCGCTACCGCGGACGCGTGGTTACAATACTACGGAATATGGTGACGCTCAACGTGCAGTTCTGACGTCATTTCTAGAGCTGCTAGGAGCTTCGGATCTTTTTGGGCACCTCCAGTGGGATGTGATCAACAGGAAAACGTAATGATTTCGGCAAAACTTCCATCGGTGAACAATTAACCGCGCTACCGCGGACGCGTGGTTACAATACTACGGAATATGGTGACGCTCAACGTGCAGTTCTGACGTCATTTCTAGAGCTGCTAGGAGCTTCGGATCTTTTTGGGCACCTCCAGTGGGATGTGATCAACAGGAAAACGTTATGATTTCGGCAAAACTTCCATCGGTGAACAATTAACCGCGCTACCGCGGACGCGTGGTTACAATACTACGGAATATGGTGACGCTCAACGTGCAGTTCTGACGTCATTTCTAGAGCTGCTAGGAGCTTCGGATCTTTTTGGGCACCTCCAGTGGGATGTGATCAACAGGAAAACGTTATGATTTCGGCAAAACTTCCATCGGTGAACAATTAACCGCGCTACCGCGGACGCGTGGTTACAATACTACGGAATATGGTGACGCTCAACGTGCAGTTCTGACGTCATTTCTAGAGCTGCTAGGAGCTTCGGATCTTTTTGGGCACCTCCAGTGGGATGTGATCAACAGGAAAACGTAATGATTTCGGCAAAACTTCCATCGGTGAACAATTAACCGCGCTACCGCGGACGCGTGGTTACAATACTACGGAATATGGTGACGCTCAACGTGCAGTTCTGACGTCATTTCTAGAGCTGCTAGGAGCTTCGGATCTTTTTGGGCACCTCCAGTGGGATGTGATCAACAGGAAAACGTAATGATTTCGGCAAAACTTCCATCGGTGAACAATTAACCGCGCTACCGCGGACGCGTGGTTACAATACTACGGAATATGGTGACGCTCAACGTGCAGTTCTGACGTCATTTCTAGAGCTGCTAGGAGCTTCGGATCTTTTTGGGCACCTCCAGTGGGATGTGATCAACAGGAAAACGTAATGATTTCGGCAAAACTTCCATCGGTGAACAATTAACCGCGCTACCGCGGACGCGTGGTTACAATACTACGGAATATGGTGACGCTCAACGTGCAGTTCTGACGTCATTTCTAGAGCTGCTAGGAGCTTCGGATCTTTTTGGGCACCTCCAGTGGGATGTGATCAACAGGAAAACGTTAATGATTTCGGCAAAACTTCCATCGGTGAACAATTAACCGCGCTACCGCGGACGCGTGGTTACAATACTACGGAATATGGTGACGCTCAACGTGCAGTTCTGACGTCATTTCTAGAGCTGCTAGGAGCTTCGGATCTTTTTGGGCACCTCCAGTGGGATGTGATCAACAGGAAAACGTTATGATTTCGGCAAAACTTCCATCGGTGAACAATTAACCGCGCTACCGCGGACGCGTGGTTACAATACTACGGAATATGGTGACGCTCAACGTGCAGTTCTGACGTCATTTCTAGAGCTGCTAGGAGCTTCGGATCTTTTTGGGCACCTCCAGTGGGATGTGATCAACAGGAAAACGTTAATGATTTCGGCAAAACTTCCATCGGTGAACAATTAACCGCGCTACCGCGGACGCGTGGTTACAATACTACGGAATATGGTGACGCTCAACGTGCAGTTCTGACGTCATTTCTAGAGCTGCTAGGAGCTTCGGATCTTTTTGGGCACCTCCAGTGGGATGTGATCAACAGGAAAACGTTATGATTTCGGCAAAACTTCCATCGGTGAACAATTAACCGCGCTACCGCGGACGCGTGGTTACAATACTACGGAATATGGTGACGCTCAACGTGCAGTTCTGACGTCATTTCTAGAGCTGCTAGGAGCTTCGGATCTTTTTGGGCACCTCCAGTGGGATGTGATCAACAGGAAAACGTATGATTTCGGCAAAACTTCCATCGGTGAACAATTAACCGCGCTACCGCGGACGCGTGGTTACAATACTACGGAATATGGTGACGCTCAACGTGCAGTTCTGACGTCATTTCTAGAGCTGCTAGGAGCTTCGGATCTTTTTGGGCACCTCCAGTGGGATGTGATCAACAGGAAAACGTTAATGATTTCGGCAAAACTTCCATCGGTGAACAATTAACCGCGCTACCGCGGACGCGTGGTTACAATACTACGGAATATGGTGACGCTCAACGTGCAGTTCTGACGTCATTTCTAGAGCTGCTAGGAGCTTCGGATCTTTTTGGGCACCTCCAGTGGGATGTGATCAACAGGAAAACGTAATGATTTCGGCAAAACTTCCATCGGTGAACAATTAACCGCGCTACCGCGGACGCGTGGTTACAATACTACGGAATATGGTGACGCTCAACGTGCAGTTCTGACGTCATTTCTAGAGCTGCTAGGAGCTTCGGATCTTTTTGGGCACCTCCAGTGGGATGTGATCAACAGGAAAACGTAATGATTTCGGCAAAACTTCCATCGGTGAACAATTAACCGCGCTACCGCGGACGCGTGGTTACAATACTACGGAATATGGTGACGCTCAACGTGCAGTTCTGACGTCATTTCTAGAGCTGCTAGGAGCTTCGGATCTTTTTGGGCACCTCCAGTGGGATGTGATCAACAGGAAAACGTTATGATTTCGGCAAAACTTCCATCGGTGAACAATTAACCGCGCTACCGCGGAACGCGTGGTTACAATACTACGGAATATGGTGACGCTCAACGTGCAGTTCTGACGTCATTTCTAGAGCTGCTAGGAGCTTCGGATCTTTTTGGGCACCTCCAGTGGGATGTGATCAACAGGAAAACGTAATGATTCGGCAAAACTTCCATCGGTGAACAATTAACCGCGCTACCGCGGACGCGTGGTTACAATACTACGGAATATGGTGACGCTCAACGTGCAGTTCTGACGTCATTTCTAGAGCTGCTAGGAGCTTCGGATCTTTTTGGGCACCTCCAGTGGGATGTGATCAACAGGAAACGTAATGATTTCGGCAAAACTTCCATCGGTGAACAATTAACCGCGCTACCGCGGACGCGTGGTTACAATACTACGGAATATGGTGACGCTCAACGTGCAGTTCTGACGTCATTTCTAGAGCTGCTAGGAGCTTCGGATCTTTTGGGCACCTCCAGTGGGATGTGATCAACAGGAAAACGTTAATGATTTCGGCAAAACTTCCATCGGTGAACAATTAACCGCGCTACCGCGGACGCGTGGTTACAATACTACGGAATATGGTGACGCTCAACGTGCAGTTCTGACGTCATTTCTAGAGCTGCTAGGAGCTTCGGATCTTTTTGGGCACCTCCAGTGGGATGTGATCAACAGGAAAACGTAATGATTTCGGCAAAACTTCCATCGGTGAACAATTAACCGCGCTACCGCGGACGCGTGGTTACAATACTACGGAATATGGTGACGCTCAACGTGCAGTTCTGACGTCATTTCTAGAGCTGCTAGGAGCTTCGGATCTTTTTGGGCACCTCCAGTGGGATGTGATCAACAGGAAAACGTAATGATTTCGGCAAAACTTCCATCGGTGAACAATTAACCGCGCTACCGCGGACGCGTGGTTACAATACTACGGAATATGGTGACGCTCAACGTGCAGTTCTGACGTCATTTCTAGAGCTGCTAGGAGCTTCGGATCTTTTTGGGCACCTCCAGTGGGATGTGATCAACAGGAAAACGTAATGATTTCGGCAAAACTTCCATCGGTGAACAATTAACCGCGCTACCGCGGACGCGTGGTTACAATACTACGGAATATGGTGACGCTCAACGTGCAGTTCTGACGTCATTTCTAGAGCTGCTAGGAGCTTCGGATCTTTTTGGGCACCTCCAGTGGGATGTGATCAACAGGAAAACGTAATGATTTCGGCAAAACTTCCATCGGTGAACAATTAACCGCGCTACCGCGGACGCGTGGTTACAATACTACGGAATATGGTGACGCTCAACGTGCAGTTCTGACGTCATTTCTAGAGCTGCTAGGAGCTTCGGATCTTTTTGGGCACCTCCAGTGGGATGTGATCAACAGGAAAACGTAATGATTTCGGCAAAACTTCCATCGGTGAACAATTAACCGCGCTACCGCGGACGCGTGGTTACAATACTACGGAATATGGTGACGCTCAACGTGCAGTTCTGACGTCATTTCTAGAGCTGCTAGGAGCTTCGGATCTTTTTGGGCACCTCCAGTGGGATGTGATCAACAGGAAAACGTATGATTTCGGCAAAACTTCCATCGGTGAACAATTAACCGCGCTACCGCGGACGCGTGGTTACAATACTACGGAATATGGTGACGCTCAACGTGCAGTTCTGACGTCATTTCTAGAGCTGCTAGGAGCTTCGGATCTTTTTGGGCACCTCCAGTGGGATGTGATCAACAGGAAAACGTAATGATTTCGGCAAAACTTCCATCGGTGAACAATTAACCGCGCTACCGCGGACGCGTGGTTACAATACTACGGAATATGGTGACGCTCAACGTGCAGTTCTGACGTCATTTCTAGAGCTGCTAGGAGCTTCGGATCTTTTTGGGCACCTCCAGTGGGATGTGATCAACAGGAAAACGTAATGATTTCGGCAAAACTTCCATCGGTGAACAATTAACCGCGCTACCGCGGACGCGTGGTTACAATACTACGGAATATGGTGACGCTCAACGTGCAGTTCTGACGTCATTTCTAGAGCTGCTAGGAGCTTCGGATCTTTTTGGGCACCTCCAGTGGGATGTGATCAACAGGAAAACGTAATGATTTCGGCAAAACTTCCATCGGTGAACAATTAACCGCGCTACCGCGGACGCGTGGTTACAATACTACGGAATATGGTGACGCTCAACGTGCAGTTCTGACGTCATTTCTAGAGCTGCTAGGAGCTTCGGATCTTTTTGGGCACCTCCAGTGGGATGTGATCAACAGGAAAACGTAATGATTTCGGCAAAACTTCCATCGGTGAACAATTAACCGCGCTACCGCGGACGCGTGGTTACAATACTACGGAATATGGTGACGCTCAACGTGCAGTTCTGACGTCATTTCTAGAGCTGCTAGGAGCTTCGGATCTTTTTGGGCACCTCCAGTGGGATGTGATCAACAGGAAAACGTTATGATTTCGGCAAACTTCCATCGGTGAACAATTAACCGCGCTACCGCGGACGCGTGGTTACAATACTACGGATATGGTGACGCTCAACGTGCAATTCTGACGTCATTTCTAGAGCTGCTAGGAGCTTCGGATCTTTTTGGGACTCCAGTGAGATGTGATGACAGGAAAACTAATGATTCGGCAACGTCCATCGGTGAACATAACGCGCACGCTTACCCGGGGACGAAAGTGCAGTTGACTCATTTTAGAGCGTAGGAGCTTCGATCTTTGGGATCATGATGCGAATGCACGGCTGCCAGGACGTGTCCACGTTACCTTGACGTCATTTCTAAGCTGCTAGGA
>NW_022980615.1:0-14964 GCF_902652985.1 Pecten maximus
CCCCTTTAAAGGGGGGGACTCGTAACATCTTCCAGTGAGCGTTATTGTATGTCCAATTAATGTACGAAGGGGAATAACTCCAATAAAATTTACTGACCATACAAAGATACCAATTAGGTGTGCATCGTTCTGTAATTAGTTTATCCTAGAACATCTTTTAGGCATTTTTCACCATTTTCAATGTTACACCGGGCTGAAGTCTCCTTTTTATTTCTATATAACTATTTCTTCTTCTGCAACACCATTAGCTTGTTGTAGCTAATTGTGGCGCATCTTGGTAAAAGGTACTTTGAAAAAAAAAACGTTTAAACGAGAATAGATGGGTATTCTACTAATGAGCTTGGACGGGAATTCTAGGAATATTTCAATCAAGGTTCTACTGGAGAAAAAAAAATGAGTGACCGTGGTCCTTCTCGCTTTTCTGAACATCTTTTATTGTTACATTTTTCCCCACGTAATTCACCAATAACTGGATTTTTTTTTTTATTTATTTAGAGTGCTACCATGTCATTTCTATTGTTCCTATACTCTATGTAGTTAGGCATATTAGGAAATTAAACTTGTGTTAGATCAGAGCTTACTCACAGGAAAATAATATGACGAAATTCGGTTAAGAATGCCAGTTTTGAGATGCTTTCTGGTTTTTGTTTTTTTTTGTTTTTTGTTTTGTTGTTGTTTTTTGGTATTTTTTTAATGAAATTTTTCAATTTCTAATTGTGTTGTTTTTGTGCATTTGAAGAATTTTGCCATCAAATAGTTTAACTACACTGTGTTTGACTATATGAGGCCAGACCAGTCATTTATGTTCACGTTGGCCGTTTTGTCAACTTCCTTTTGGCGGAACTTGTTCAATGGAAAAGGAGAGGATTGGTATCGATTGTACGCAGTGTTGATACGGTCTGTCACTCAGATGACGGAACATGCTTCTCTGGCTGAGGTGGTAGAGCCGTGGATTCTGTCGGGGCACTCGGAAAGGCGAGAAGGAACTTTCCCCTGTTCTGTTTCTTAATATCTGCCTGTCCTTATTCTTAAAGTTAATAATTGTACCATAAATGAAGACACTGTAATTAAAACTATAATATATAATTTTATGTTTAACATTAGTTCAGCGATTATTAAAAAAAAATCTATTTTACAGCTTATACTCGACTAGCCTTAGTTTCCTGTGGCCCGGGGCCGCGGTGGCCGAGTGGTTAAGGTGTCCCGACACTTTAACACTAGCCCTCCACCTCTGGGTTGCGTGTTCGAAACCTACATGGGGCAGTTGCGAGGTACTGACTGTATGTCAGTGGTTTTTCTCCGGGTACTCCGGCTTTCCTCCACCTCCAAAACCTGGCACGTCCTTAAATGACCCTGGCTGTTAATAGCACGTTAAACAAAAACAAACAAATTCTGTGGCCCTGACACCATGTTTGGACTAAAATGTCCGGTTTATAAGAATGCTAGACACGAGGGCACTACGAGACTATCCTTAGAGCCTTTGTTTTGGTGAATTAAAGAATGGGTGTAAGAACTTTGTACATTATATGACAATTCACGGGAATAAAAACTATTACAATGCTTTAAATATTCAGATATACTGCCTGACAACCTTGAACTAGGAATGAGTTTAATATCGATTTAAGTGTCATGTTTCATTTTATTTCATATTTTAATGCTGAAGGGATCTTGATGGACCTTGATATGTATGTTTTCTATGGTAGACAAATAAGACATATATATCATGTTACAAACTCCCCCTTGTTCCTGATGCATTTTTGGTTTGTATTGATATTTTTATGCCTACTATATCAGAAATAATCCATGACGTCATAGAAGTGTATTTATATGATTAAACAATTCATTGTCTGTTGAACAGGTATTACGATTGCTGTAGCACGATTTCATAATATACGTTCAATTAATGCGTTTCGAATCTTTTCTTAAAGGTATGTATATACTTTTCTTTGAAACAACCTTGAAATGTTGTGCTTGACATTCTTTTGAAACATTGAAATTTGTTTTAACATGGGGCTGTTGCACAACGCATATTTAGTTTGCCATTTTGTTCGGCCAACTTTGAATTTCCTCTGTAATAGTCCCTTACCAGTGAAACCAGGGGGACTACTGTATATATCTATAAATAGGTTTCCTCTCGTCCATCTATATACGTACAATAGTGTTTACGTAATGCCAAATTTTGTCAGTGCTCTAGCATATTCATTCCTTGAAGGATTTTGATCAAACTTCACACAATGATAAAGTACTATAATATCTGGGACAAGTTCGAGTTTCAGTGCTTTAGGGTCGAGTCAAGGTCACTGTTACTATTTTTAACAGGAGCTGGTAGGGAACATTTATTGCTTTAGCACTACCCCAGTATGCATGTTTCTGATATTGTGTCCCAAAGATATCTCAGGATGAGAAATTTTTTGTGATGTGAAATTCCCAATAAACTGAGCGGGTTAAGTGACCTATACTTTCCACTTTTACACAACTCCCTCCTTCACAAAGTCTTTGCCCTTGGTGACAACTACAACCCTGGTTCTACAGCTCCAAGGAAGCCTATCAATCTCCTATAGATTTCAGTTGGAGTGGTCAACAACACCAAATCTGTAATAGGCTCTCAAGGCAAATATCCTGTCTTTGCCGGCCTTCAAACTGAAGACCTCTCGCTCTCAAGGCAAACATCATATACCATTAGGCTAAAGGGAAATTCCCACAAGCCTGAGCTAGTAAGGTGACCTATACCAGTTGTATACTCTCCGTTTTTACAGACATACTAGAAATATTTAACCTTAAATTCAACCAAAACCTTCACTACAAATGGATTACCTAGCATATACCCATATAGCTGTGGACCCGTTCAAATTATTTCCAGGTCTGCCTGGGGTTCAAAGTTAATACACATATATGTAATAGTTCAGTTCGATAATACTGGCACCATGTAGCTTTCTTCGTTTATGCATCCATACACATGAAAAGAATATCATTTTCATAATTTACAAATACTTTGTCAATTTATTCACCCTCATCTTTTGAAATTGTAACAGGAAATTACGCCGTCCAGGCTACGAATGTTAGATTTATGTATTCGTGATCTTTGTCTCTTGTTAGCTAGGGCACCGATGGAAAATATCAATCGACACGCTCAGGGCAGCGAATATGGTGCACATGAATATTGATCAGACCGTGGGTATAGAACACATTATCCCATAATTTGAATGCTAATTCATGCGTTAGAGAGGTTGATCTACTTAATCAGGTGCATAAGGAGAGTGTGTTCAATTTGTCACATAAATCTGGATAGAACAATTCTCAAGTTGATTTGATTAGCATTGATATTGGTGACGGATTGAAATTCATGTTTGCCAATGTTTACAGCTTACACTTTAACTAGACTCTCTTAAAAATTATCTGATTTGACAATCGAGGCTTGGATTGGTTGCAAAAGTTTAACTGGACTGGACTGGAAATAATGTTATGTAAAATTATTGTAAAATTATTGTGGAATAGGTGTTGCCGCTGAATGGTGGTTAAAATCAACCTTTAAAACCCCTGCATTAGGTGCATTACATAATTATAATATGTAGTAATTCTGTGGGTTTTAAAGGGGCGTGATTGTACATGCATAATGTTGAGGTAACTTGGAGAATTAGATCATGCAGAGTTAATAGTTAATTAACTGTAGTATGTAGTGATTACATGACTATAAGGACAGTTCCATTGATATGGACAATACCTGCTGATGGGAGATTCTGTTCTTGGTTAGAATTAAGGGTTAGGGCTAGTATAGGGCATTAGAATGGATTGGGTACCTGTGTGGGCACTGGGTAGAGGGACACCTGTTATAGAGGGATAGTGGGAGGAGGGCACCTGTTATAGAGGGAGAGTGGGCAGAGGGCACTTGTTATAGAGGGAGAGTGGGCAGAGGGCACCTGTTATAGAGGGAGAGTGGGCAGAGGGCACTTGTTATAGACGGAGAGTGGGCAGAGGGCACCTGTTATAGAGGGAGAGTGGGCAGAGGGCACCTGTTATAGAAAGAGAGTTGGGAGAGGGTACCTGTTATAGAGGGGTAGTGGGCAGAGGGCACCTGTTATAGAGGGGTAGTGGGTAGAGGGTATCTGTTATAGAGGGATAGTGGGTAGAGGGTACCTGTTATAGAGGGATAGTGGGTAGAGGGCACCTGTTATAGAGGGAAAGTGAGTAGAGGGCACCTGTTATAGAGGGATAGTGGGTAGAGGGTATCTGTTATAGAGGGATAGTGGGTAGAGGGCACCTGTTATAGAGGGATAGTGGGTAGAGGGTACCTGTTATAGAGGGATAGTGGGTAGAGGGCTACTGTTATAGAGGGGTAGTGGGTAGAGGGCACCTGTTATAGAGGGAGATTGGGAGAGGGTACTTGTTATAGAGGGAGAGTGGGCAGAGGGCACTTGTTATAGAGGGATAGTGGGTAGAGGGTACCTGTTATAGAGGGATAGTGGGTAGAGGGTATCTGTTATAGAGGGAGAGTGGGCAGAGGGCACCTGTTGTACAGGGAGTTGGGAGAGGGCACCTGTTATAGAGGGATAGTGGGTAGAGGGCACCTGTTATAGAGGGATAGTGGGTAGAGGGCACCTGTTGTAGAGGGAAAGTGAGTAGAGGGTATCTGTTATAGAGGGGGAGTGGGCAGAGGGCATCTGTTATAGAGGGAGAGTGGGCAGAGGGCACCTGTTGTAGAGGGAAAGTGAGTAGAGGGTATCTGTTATAGAGAGAATTGGGAGAGGGCACCTGTTATAGAGGGATAGTGGGTAGAGGGCACCTGTTATAGAGGGATAGTGGGTAGAGGGTACCTGTTATAGAGGGATAGTGGGTAGAGGGCTACTGTTATAGAGAGTTAGAGGGCACCTGTTATAGAGAGTTAGAGGGCACCTGTTATAGAGGGGTAGTGGGTAGAGGGTACCTGTTATAGAGGGATAGTGGGTAGAGGGCTACTGGTATAGAGAGTTAGAGGGCACCTGTTATAGAGGGGTAGTTGGTTAGAGGGCACCTGCTATAGAGGTATATATTGTTTTAGGTAAAAATATCCTATTTGTATTTTAACAAGAGGTAAGTCGAGGCCTGTAACTAAACTGCTGTCTGCTTTCCCTGGGTCCCAGGTGTCTATCAGAGCCTTTGTTTGATACAAGTATACTAAACATCAGATGCCAGCAACCATTTGAAGTTAAGAACTGTGAAAAAATACATCGCCAATAAATTGATCTATGCTTTCTGCTTGCCATACATGGAAGGCTATAGATCTGGGGATCTGTTAACCAATTTCTCTCCTAAAAGCTGGTTTGGTATGTCCCGAGAGACGCCAACGTCCTCATGTGCCATTGTTAGTCAGAATCCACTGCATTCTTTACCCGGTGTAATTGACCTTTGAAGTTGTGCTGTCTTAAAGATAGATTTTTTTTGTGTATTCTGTGTTTATGTAATCATAACACCTACCAAAGGAAACTCTGCCTTCAAACGGAATTAATGATACAAGTCTGCGCTAGAACAAGTGTTTGAAAGGCATTCAGCTCTATAATCCAGTATCGTAATACCATTTTCCCAACACATTTACCTTCTGGGAGAGCTGTTACATAACAAATGTTTTTAATTAGGGTCTCATGGAGAATCTGATCGAATTAACAATTGTTGAGAAAGAATGATCCCCTACAAAAATTGAATGAAAATAAGTGTTTCAGATATATGAATGTGATGATAATGATAGTTAGGATGAATGCCACATTTTGTTGTCCGCTTCAGAAAAATTGTTTAATATAACGAAATGAGAGACTAAATGTTATAACAAAACAATATTTTGGTTTGGTTTTGTTTAACGTCCTATTAACAGCCAGGGTCATTTAAGGACGTGCCAGGTTTTAAAGGTGGAGGAAAGCCGGAGTACCCAGAGAAAAACCACCGGCCTACGGTCAGTACCTGGCAACTGCCCCACGTAGGTTTCGAACTCGCAACCCAGAGGTGGAGGGCTAGTGTTAAAGTGTCGGGACACATTAACCACTCGGCCACCGCGGCCCCAGCAAAACAATACATACTGACAGAAGATAAATCTGTCTGTAAACAACTTCGATATTTGATCTCTGTATTTCCTATCTCAAGTTATAGTAAAGTAAGTTTCTGCCAAGAAGACTGAAATAAATCTATCTTAGAATATTAATTTTTATGTGCAGGAAAAATATAGGTTTGGATATATGAAATGTTAGGGTCCTTCAGACATAAGAGTGAAACTTTATTGTCGTTTAATAGGTGTATACAGTCATGAACTGTAATTACATAGCTCGCCGCTTGTAACACATTGTAAACGTATTATTAAAAAGTAATATTTTTGAATTTATTCTAGAAAAAAAAATCTGGAGCATTATTTTATTTGGTTGTATAAGATTCACACTGCAAGATTTTACTATGTTATATATGATAGCCTAACAATTAACTGGAAAATTGCAATACTTAAAGATAAAATCTAGGGGCTATGCATTGGATATCAGGGGAATGAATCTGTAGATCGTATCAGCTTGTGATATTATAAATCTACCAATATATCGGTATACATGGAACTGTATCCGGCTGGTGAATATGTTGGCAGGTCGTTATTACACGATCTCTTATGTAAGGTATATTTAATATCATTCTGTAAAACGAGATATCTGAAGATTCTGAACTCCGTTGGTGCCCTGTTGACTAAAGTATTTTTGTGAGCTGCTTTCTTTCTTTTTTATCTTAAGTCAGAAATGCAAGTTGACACATGACCATAGGAGGAACAGAAAATTAAATGTTCAGAAAAGTGGAAATGTCTGCATAATTTTTATCTTTGTGTTTAATGATGTCATAAAAAACTGCAGGTTTGAATGTAAGATTTTTCAGTTTCGTTTCCCAGCTGCGACCTTTGACAAGTAGACAGATGTCCTCAATGTCTAACCTGTCATCCTAATTAAACTACGGGCATGCATTTGTCTGTTTACTTAATTCTCCTAGATCATGTTTTACCAAATGATCCTGTCACTGTTGTTACCCACTGAATGAAAGTCTTGTCATTATCATGGAATTTGGAGATTGTCTCTACTTAATTACGGTTTTCAATTTGAAATACAGATCCCATGGGCCTATTGTATAATATTTGGAAGTACAGGTCCCATGGGCCTATTGTAAAACAGCCTGAAGTAGTTTAAGTCCCATTGGCCTATTGTAGAACAAGTTGAACCAGTATTAAGGTACCTATTGTAAAACAGACTGTCAAGTACAGGTCCCATGGGCCTATTTTAGAACAGGCTTAAGCACAGGTCCCATGGGCCTATTTTAGAACAGGCTGAAGTACAGGTTCCATGGGCCTATTTTAGAACAGGCTGAAGTACAGGTCCCATGGGCCTGTTGTAGAACAGGTTGAAGTACAGGTCCTATGGGCCCGTTGTAGTACAGGTTGAAGTACAGGTCCTATGGGCCTATAGTAGAACAGGTTGAAGTACAGGTCCTATGGGCCTATAGTAGAACAGGTTGAAGTACAGGTCCTATGGGCCTATAGTAGAACAGGTTGAAGTACAGGTCCTATGGGCCTATAGTAGAACAGGTTGAAGTACAGGTCCTATGGGCCTGTTGTAGAACAGGTTGAAGTACAGGTCCCATGGGCCTATATTAGAACAGGTTGAAGTACAGGTCCTATGGGCCTATAGTAGAACAGGTTGAAGTACAGGTCCTATGGGCCTGTTGTAGAACAGGTTGAAGTACAGGTCCTATGGGCCTGTTGTAGAACAGGATGATGTACAGGTCCGTTGGGCCTGTTCAAAATATGTGTGGAATTTGGTGCTTGTTAATAATCTTAACCATGATTTAAATTTTTCCATTGCAGTGGCCCATCTTAACCTGGCCATTATTTATGCCCTGCAGTTGAGGTACGAGGAAGCAGAAAAGGTAATTAACATGTCGTTATAATTTGGGAGATCTTTATCAATATTTATATATTCATATGTCTGGAAACATAAAGTAGTATCACTTGTCATAGTTATTAACGCTGAAATATAATTATGTTTCATCTGGCCCTGTATAATAATATGGTCCTGACCAAATTCTGTAATACTTTCCCATGGGAAATATTATGTTAACGAATATTGATGAATGTGGGACCTGAAAAGTTTGGTTTTACCATATTTTGTCTGGATTTAAATCTATCTCCCAACTGACACAGATGAAAATATAGAAATGGGGCAAGCTAATATATTGATGAAATATCTGTATTGCCAGTATTATGAGGCCATGATACTGTATGTATAAAATATATAGATAAGATGTGACCATGTGATCAGAATATGCTGCCCTGTGACAGCGTTACTTTTTTTGTAGCAGGTGTTTTTTTTATCTAAATGTAGCAGATGTCTACACAACCTGTCTCTACAAAAAATGGTTTTCTCTATGAATATAATTTACTATAAATGGTAGAGTGTCACAACACACATGCCTTTCACTTAGGGGACCAGAGGTCAATTTCCCAATTGGACATGAAAAGGTATGCACATTACCTGCCCTACCACATGGGTTAATTTTTTTGGGTTCACCCGTTGCATCCCACAGTAAGACCACTCATGATTCCAGTCAGGCCAGCAAGAGCGATTAATATAAGTTAATATACATTTGTATTGCTTAATGTTTCCCAATTAATTTGAAGAAATCAAGTTTATAATGGGATGCTTTAATTGATATGTCTGTGAATACATCGTTGCTAATTATTGCTGGTTTTGTTTGTAGGTGTACTTACATTGTGCAGACTTGGACACTTCAGGCCTAAAAGACCCGCGTCTTCATGAAAATACCAAGATATCAGCCTTGTATAACCTTGGTCGGCTGTACGCAGAGATGGGGAGAAACCAGGTTAGTAAAGTGGTAGACAAAGTCAGATATAATAAAGGAGTCCGGTAGTTCTATCACAACCACACACCCTGGGTAGACAAAGTCAGATGTAAAGGAACCCTGTAGTTCCGTGACAACCACACACCCTGGGTAGACAAAGTCAGATGTAAAGGAACCCTGTAGTTCTGTGACAACCACACACCCTGGGTAGACAAAGTCAGATATAATAAAGGAGATCTGTAGTTCTGTGACAACCATACACCCTGGGTAGACAAAGTCCGATGTAAAGGAGCCCTTTTAGGTCTGCAATTTATTTACCAGCAAATTTCATACTTGTTGTACTGGAATCATTGACATGCTGTGTCTCGCCTCTTGATCTGGAAACAAATAATCGAAAGAAAAATTCAGCAGTCACAAAACTTTTGAACTTATTCAGTTGCAAATTTCATTTAACTCTCATTTTTAATATTGTCTTCAAGTTACTCCAAATCTCTGAACAACAGTGTCCACATTTTCTCTCTATGTTTGGTTTTTACCAGAAATCTTGGCGAAATCATGTTACATTGTGCTGTTTATTTTGAATGAGTATTCGATATAACATTAAAAAGAACATCAGAAATGAAATTTTAATAGGATTTAAAAGAAACTGGATTACAGAATCTACAAAATGTCATTTACAGCGTAGTATCTTGGAAAGTAAAAGTCAATCATAATGGGCGAAGAGGATGGGTTCATCAATTTATTGTAAGTCGACTTGATGAGCTCCACTCCTTTCCTGTTTTAATCTAATGTCGACCCGAGTTGAAATTAACTAGACGTCAGCTCTTCATGATGACATCCTAATTCGGAATATTACCATACTGGCACATGTCTTCAGATTCAGCGAGACATTAGAAATTCAGCACTAGTCCAGTTTACATTCACAGAGACTAATTATATGTTAAAAGATATGAGACGGCCAATCATAAATCATATATAAGTACACATCTCGCTGTGTATCAGATTTATAAAAATTCTAATCCGAGTTGTTTCTCATGTAAGTTATGTAAATGGTATGTATAGCGATATGGTTCTACCTGCTCCCCCCAAGTCTCACCTGAATATATTTTACCTGTAGATAGAATGTTCCCTCCTCATTCCACCTGTACAGGTGACTTCACCTGTACGGAAATCGGACTCCACATTCATCAGATAGAATTATTCACACCTGGTTGGAACAAAACCTTTGCATTGATGAAAAGTAAATTGGGCATAAATGGATGCATTTCTTTACCAAAGGATTTTGTTATATTGTAAATTAGAATGAATTAAAATTGCTATTTGTTTTCTAAATTTGAATAAATGTAAATAAGAAAACAAAAAAATGTACATATCTTTCGTTTATCCGCCTGCTCCTTTGGTTAATAAATGTAAATTTTAAACAAAAAGTGTAATACTTATGAGTGTTTTAGTCAGGGTGATTGTTATCGAAAGAATAAATATCTGTCACACAAGAAGCTTTGATTTTTGTATGAAAATCAACACTTACAATCTTGAAACGTCCCATATGACAATGATACATTCTGCAATGATGATGCTATTTATCTGACAAACACGTGTGAACCATTAAAAAAAATCATCCACTACAACATTCACAAAGCCTGATTTTGAATGTTGTAATGCTATGATTTGACAAGCACATGTGATACATGAAAAAAACTGACTCCGGTATGCACAAAGGGAGATTTTGTAGATTTTAAAACCTGGTTTTGGTGAGAAAGGGGGAAAATGAAAATGCCCGACCATGATGGGGTAATTGTCTGCCTGTTGCAGTATTAGCCATAGCCAGGTGATAAAATCTTTTTTACTAAACTGGTTAATTACATCAAATGACAGCCATGCTATGGCAGTAGCTTGACTTTAAGTGTTCTTATACAATTGTATATTGTGACAAATAGCTCTCATATTGAGTCAGAATTGGTACAATTTTTTTTAGATAATTGCAGAACAGAAAACATTGTTCTGCTTTTATTATTATCCATTTTTACCCTTCAAGCTGTTGATTCACAATCTAGGTACTGGGTTTATCAGAATAGAATTTTGTGTGTTGAAAATTTTGAAAAAAAAAATAAAATTTACTTCAGGTTTATCTTCCTACACTCCCGCCCTATATAAAACCTGTATTGCTGGGATTCTGTAAATTTGCAGTTTTGACCTCACCCAACATACAATCCAACTATCCTATGCCACAAACACAATCCAAAACCATAACAAATTAACCAAAACAAACAAAAAACCAAACAAAATAAAACCCAACCCAAATGCCTACCAAAATAAAATAACCCACCTATCCTTACACACTAACCTTTTTAAATAAAAAAACTAACACACATCCAACAGGAAAACACACACACAAAAACTAAAAAAACATTATTGCAAAATAATAAACAAAAATCCCAATTGCTACTAAAACTACCACATAAAATTAATTAAAACTCTCACGATACAACCAAAAACCAAAACAAAAAAACAATACTAAACACAATAAAAAATCCATCATATAAAAAAAAAAAAAAAAAAAAAAATGAATAATACACCACAACAAACCCAAAAAACTAGAAAAACCAAAACACCTAATAAAACAAACACCACCTACCAATAAAAAAAAAAAAAAAAACCTCACCAAACTCATAAAAAAAAAATACAAAACAAAAATAAAATATAACAACCCCACAAACACAACAAAAAAAAACGTACACACCTCACCAACACAAACCAAAAAAAAAACCAAAAAAAAAAACAAAAAAACAAAAAAAAAAAAATAACAAAAACAACACAAAAAACAACCAAAAAACAAAAAACACACAACCAACACAAAGTCTTTTTTTTTTTTTTTTTTTTGTTTTGTTTTTTTTTTTTTTTTTTTTTTTGTTGTTTTTTTTTTGGGGGGGGGGGGGGGGGGGGGGGGGGGGGGGGGGGGGGGGGGGGGGGGGGGGGGGTGGGGGGGGGGGGGGGGGGGGGGGGGGGGGGGGGGGGGTGGGGGGGGGGGGGGGGGGGGGGGGGGGGGGGGGGGGGGGGGGGGTGGGGGGGGGGGGTGGGGGGGGGGGGGGGGGGGGGGGGGGGGGGGGGGGGGGGGGGGGGGTGGGGGGTGGGTGGTGGGGGGGTGGGGGGGGGGGGGGGGACATGATCTAAGTTTCTACCTGTGTGGCTCAATCACCTTACCTTCAAGAGTATTCTCCGATTAAGTCAGCCCAAAAATGCTGAACGTGGATTTTTATAAACAACAATAAAAGTCTACTGAACAAGAATCCTGGGAAATACTTGAATGATCTGCCCTTCAATGAAATTGACTGCACATTTAATATTATTCACTATTGAACAGCTATAGGGAGAAGATATTCTTGAATTTTTATGAGATAAATTTAGAATATGTGTATGAATTCGGATTTGAACTTGCTTTCTCTGTTCTATTTCAAATAGCAATTAATTATCTCCCTTTGTGATTTGATGCCTCTCTGTTTCCATACAGTGTAATTCAAAATTGATGTTGATTTTCACTGACATTTAATTTCAAAATCTTAAATTTTATTGCAACTTTAAACATCACAAAATGAAGATTTCGAAAGATGTATAACTCAGATGTTTATAGGTAATTGTGTGACAATGTTGGCCTGATCATGTTGACAGGATGCCATTGCAATTTACAAGGAGGCACTGAAGAGACGACCAAGCTACTACCAACCTCAGAGTATCTACAACATGATGGGTAAGTAACTAAAGATATCTGCAAGTACAGGGGCCAGAATGGTCAAGAAATTTTCAAAAATGTTCATCGATTTTCGGACGAACTTTTGAAATTGAAGTAAAATATAGTTGAAAAACTGGGAAATTGCCCATGGTGTTTTCCTATACATGTAATCACTGCACGATTTATTACCCTCCGCCCACACGAAGTTGGCGAGGATATACAAATGATCCTGGTTCCGATCATCCGTCCTTTCATACGGATTTGCTTTCTGCACAATAACTTTTGATGGAATGATCGGGTTTTAAGGAAACTTGCTTGGTAGACTTATTACCTAAACCCCTCACTCAAGTTTGATTATCGCCATGTTCCGTGCATATTTAATGAGGCTGCTGTGATCTGATTGGCTGATTGCTACAATATTTGCATGGATAGGGTATCTTGATGACGATGTCCTTATCAATATAAAATTGTGTACAAAGTGTCCTTTATCCCACTCCAGAATGTCCTCAATGTGATAATTTTGTATGTGATGTTTTTCCTGTTAATACATCATCTTTGCATTTTAATGATTTCCTTGAAACAATTTCAGACTTATAGGGATAACTTCATGTTCATCTATCAGGACCTCAAAATGATTCAGTCAGGGTTCTTCCCATTTGTGTTTGATTTTGTGCATTGTCAACACAAATATGAACTTCTGACAAGAACCGTAAGTAAGAAAATCTAAGATTCCGTCGTTTGACTGTTAGCCTGATTTTCTGGTATTTTATAGGGGAAGTCTACTTAAAACTGGGTCAGTTTGACAACGCTGAGCACTGGTACAAAGAGGCCTTACGGGTCAAGACTGACCACATTCCAGCCCATCTGACCATGGCCAAACTATTCCAGAAAAAGGTATCTTAAAAATCACAAAATATTGTTTGTATACCATACATGTACCTATGTAAATTTTAAACACAAAAATCATGTTCATAAATTATGGCACAATTAAACTTTGAATCAAAAATATATTGTTTATTGATCATTATTTACATGAAAAAAAAATGTTTTCATTACACACATATAAATTCATCAAATCCATATAATTCTGTATCTTACAACTTCACCATGATTCTGCCTTTAACATGAACGAAGGGAGATAACTTTCGGTATTTTTCCCACAGAACATGCTGAAGGAGGCTGAGGAATGGTACCAGAAAGCTCAGGCTATAGACGCTGGCGATCTGAGCGTCCAGCACCATTACGGTAATACACAGTATCATAATCAAAGCAATTTGTGACTGGCTTCCAAATAATGTTTTAATATATATGTAAATTTCACCACATAGCTGGCTTCGAAATAATGTTTTGATATATATGTTAATTTCACCAGCCTGATCTGTAAAGTTTACAATGAAGTAAATTAAAATATAGTTATCACAGACAATACTTTAATTGTTATTACTTTGTTATACAGCCCACTTTAATTGTTATTACTTTGTTATACAGCCCACTTTAATTGTTATTACTTTGTTATACAGCCCAGTTTGTGGCAGAGACTGGCCGAATGGAAGAAGCCGCACAGATGTACCTAGCCGCAGTTGAGAGAGCACCAAACGACTTTGAAGTTGTTTTTAATGCAGCCAACATCCTTAGGTTCGTTATGAGTTTAATTTCCTGTAAAAATAACTTTATGTTAAAATGAAATCAACTTTACAAGACTTTATTAATTCTGTTTGATCATTATTTTTAGATAAGAATTGAAAATTATGTTTGGATAAAACTTCAGTTAGGTGGCGGAAAAGGAAGATAAATTCCTGTATGAAACCAAATGAAATGGAGGCGTTAGCCTCAATCTTTACTCATATCAGTTTTCCTGAGAAAATCACCATGGAGAACAGAAAATTACTTGGTTAAATTTTTTTGGCCTAAGTCTCCTGCAACCTATGTGTTTATTGTTTAGTTCATTTACAATGTTTCTTTCAATCTTTTTCAGACAAATTCAAGACAATAGTCGATCCGAGGACCTTTATCGACGGGCAGCTCTTCTTAAACCAACTGTAAGAGCAGTAGATTACTTTTTGTGTCTTAAACATAAAGATTTAAACTTAAGTTATTGATAGTCATGTATAAATATTTTCATCTATTCTCTAAATAAAATCCTGTGTTGAACAATATTTTTAACATGTTGCTCTATTAAATTTACTTCAGGAGTAAGCAAAGATTAAAAAAATCTACACCAGATTTTCTCATTTAACAGTACATCAATTAAATTAAAGGATATTTAGAAATGTGAACATTCTTATCATCAAAACCATCTCAATATTTGTGAAGTATGATGTAATAATATAAATGAATGAAAAAATTTCGACACAATTTTGCTCGTTACAGGTAGCAACTGCCCACATGAACTT
>NW_022980616.1:0-14921 GCF_902652985.1 Pecten maximus
CTGTAATCTCTACGTAGGTTGTCCACTTCATAAGAATCACTGTCCCATCATAGAAAATTTCATAAACTGCATCCGCATTCCCGTCTTTTCCGCTCACCACACTGAGCACTGTACCATTAAACCACCGCTGTTTGTTCCTGTCTTCTTCAATATTCCACTTATGGGCAATTCTTCTGCCAAGAAAGTTAACTTTGCTTGAAGCACTGCGCCTGAAACAAAGAATATCTCATAATATTATAAATTATAACAATATTTACAATACTATATAATACTGATGTATTGCATGTTATAAAGTACTTTATTGCATTTTTACTATTGAAATATAGAAAATTATCAATAAGTTATTTTCACTATGAAATACACTGTAGAAATCTTATATCTTATATCATTACTAGTGATGATACATGTATAGAATTTCTTGAATTCAATGCATTCACCTAAGATACATTCTAGATCTAGACTATATGCATTCAGATAACAAGAAATGCATTTCAAGATAAACAGCAAATGCAATAAACAGAAAATTCAACAATTTCCCATTTAATATAACAACCATTTCACTCGTATGACAGATTTTATCAATATTTTACACTCGTGCTATGCACTCGTGAAAATATAAACAAAATCTGTCATACTCGTGAAATATATTTTATATTACCGGTAAATGGGAAACCATTGAATATCCTATATGTATTATACCCATAGCCATTTGATTAAGGCAGACAAATTAAGTTTTTCTTGGTGCATGAGTCATGTTTTAGCGCATGACCCATGTTTTAGTGATTTAAATTTTTTATATGTCTGAAAAAAACTCCTATGTTATATTTTCCCGCAAGCTAATTAGGATACATTCAATAAAGTTACCTGCTCTTATATGATGGCCCAGAATTGGCAGAATGTGGTGAATTGGATGGTGTATCTAACCTGAAAAAATCATCTATCATACATGTACATCATGATAAAGAATATATAAATAATTGATAATAAAAACTCATAATCATAGATCATTTAATGTAACTCAGGAATTACTGTTGCTTTTATGTGTATGTGTATGTATATATACTTTTCAAGATTGGTTTTCGGTTATTTATTTAAAAATACACATATACATATTTATATACATATTTCAACATATAAACACATACCACCAATGTAGTGTTTTTACATCATTTTCGGTTGTTTGTGTTTTTATTTCTTTATGGAATCTTTGTCGGTCAGAAAATATCGCGAATATGACGTCATAAGTAGATGACGTCATGTACTGAATGTGTTGACGTCAGTTTGAAAAATTAATCGCGGACAAAGAAGAATGTCATTCCTATCGTATCTACACACAAGCTAAGTATTCTTTTTACAGCATGTTTAGTTGTAATTTTTGTTTGTGTATTTATCATTACACATTTTCAGAGGGTCAGAATCCAACATGGCTGACTGACAGCCATCTTGGATTTTGACAATTAGAGTTTTTTACCACTATATCGCAGAAAGTACTGAAGGAATTGTTATGAAATTTGTGATGAATGATCGCCTTGTTCTGTGAATGAGATCACAGCACAATTACTGCTTTAAATTTCAAACATGATGTTGAGACAAAAAATACGGGAAAAGAACAGTCTTTCGATGGTGGATGCCAAGATCCCTCTGCGATATCTTGTTTCATTTGATTTCATATGGGCGTTTCTGCAAGAGGAGCTAATAAATGAATTATACCTTGTGCTCAACACACGTTTCTTGGCACTTCTAAGCGAGACTATGGAGTGTGAAGATGATGGATAATCATGTATCTGTCTCTGTCGTTTCTGTGAAGATGTTGGTCCATTGTTAGGAGATACAGAATTGGCAGAATGCGATGAACTGGATGTGTTAAAAAAATGAATATATCATAATAACGAATAAATAAATCATAGATCATAATTATATCATGTACAGCTATTGTTTTTGCTGACAATATATGTGCATACAGAAAATACCAATTAAAATTAAAATTAAAAATTACAAAATTAAAGAATTTGAGAATATATAGCTAATATCTAACGAGCCACAGTGAATTATGGATTATATTCAGTCGAGTTAGTTAATTTTCAAGTATAACCCACGAGACTTGTCGAGTGGGTTATGCTTGAGAATTAACTAACGAGAGTGAATATAATCCATATTTCACATGGACGAGTGTGGATATTTGGTTTCTCCTATGAATTTGGAGAAAAACATGCTCAATTCTATTGTCAAATCAAAAAAATATTCGCATTGTGACGTCACTTCTTTGGTAAAAGTGACGTCACAATGGGAAATTGAATTATGACGTCAGTCACGAGCGGTTCTCCAACGCTGTTGGATAACCTTGTCGAGTTATCCCACTGGCTGGGAGTGACGTAACATGTAGCACTCATAGGAGAATTGCAATTATATAAATAATTAAATAAGTATTTATATAATAATCCGAATGTTTATGTTAATGACCGTAGCGACTAAACAGCAACTGTTCTGAATACATAATGACAAAATTAGATGATCTGACCATACGGGAACATTGTACGATGTTTACTTGCCGAAATATACGCAATTTAATTCCAATCCAAACCGCCTCGCAGCTTCAGGTCGCCATCTTTGTTAAAATCAAAGCATCTGTGCGTTTGGAAGAGTAAGTACTGCAAAGCTTCTAAATGATCTTGCGATACAAATTTTAAGATTATAATAGAAACGAAATATGGATTTTAAAATAATTTGATTTAAATTACTTATGCTTTTGGTTGGCAAATAGTAGTATTTACAATGAACTTTAACGTTTTACTCAGTACTGACCACGACGCTTTTATTTAGACGTTTTCTGTTTCTTTCGCTTCATTTCATTTAAAGAATTGTTTTAGATTTCCCAGTAATTTCGCGGGAAATGAATTTGATGACGTAGGAAGACCACATGCTATAGAATCAGGCATCTATAGTCGATAAGTGGAGGTTTGGAGTGGATAACACTTCGGTCCATTAGCTGTATGACATTTCGTGGCGTCGGTTACGTGACCCAGAAAACACGACGATAATAAAAATAGAAGACCATTGAACATTACCGGATTATTTTCGCATTTTTTGAGACACCATTGTGCTAAATTACAATGGAAAGTAACACTGATTTAATTCATAGCTATCGTATCATAATCTATATGTAGTTGGGCAAGACCTACTTTCGTTTTACAGTTTACGGATATTGTCATATAAATAATTCATCTTCTCAACCATAGTCGAATTACTTCACGGGATAGTTCTATCAAGTATATTTGTACTTCTCATGTACAGGGTGCATCTTTGTTTAAAATTGACTCGTCTGCAGGTGTGATCTGGCTACTCTCAGCAGACCCTGACCCCAGGGTCACGTTACTATTGTATCCCTTTGTAATGGATTACTATAACTTTCTACCTTCTGGAAGAGACGTGTATATGATATACCATATTTACGTGGATGGAAACTTCAGCATTTTAAATACTTTAATATATAAATACTTATAACCGGTAAGCTTGTAATAATAATAATAATAATAAATAAAAGAATGATACCTTCTGCTCAACACAGGTTTCTTGGCACTACTTAGAGAGACATTGGATGGATTTCTGTTGGATGATGGACATTCATCTTTCTCACTCGGCCATTTCTGCGAAATGTCTGTTGGTATGAACTGCAAAACAAATAGATAGAAATATAGGATATTAATCGTATACATGGTTAATTTATACAATCATTATGAAAACAAATAAGCATAGCGTTATATGATAACTTATTTATATAATATCAATCCTAATTTATCCTTTTGAAACACCTGATTTCACCTCTAGTTTTTATGCAGGTTCGTGTTAATGACTTTCCATAGTTTTAGTTATCATGTCTTGTCCCTTGACTGTTGAGTTTAGATGTACAGTATTTATTTGTTATTATACTAACGCTTACCCAAACACCTGGTTCTCTAATTCCAGGAAATTTCCCTTCTCGTGGCATTGACAATTCTGGTAATAGTACTTTAAAGTAGAAGGAATGGAGCTTAGGCAAAATTTGTTGATAAAAAAAATGGCTTATCTTGGAAAATTCTTTCCACATGCATCTGGTATGGGTTTACTGTCCTTACAATGAAATCAATCCAAGGTAGGTCAGTGATTGCTAACAATCCTTGGCATTGATAAAAATAATCATGGGATTTCTTTAGACTCAGCTGGTTTGAAGCATTAGCTGTCAGACAGAATCCTGGTGTTTTTACAGCTTGATCCAAATTTATTGGCTTAGAATGAAGCAAGTTCTTTATCTCAATTAGTCCACTTTCACCATTGGATACAGTCACTATTCCATCTGGGCTTGCTGCTAAGTATTTGTGGTGTTCTGAAATAACTAATCCGGATTTAGACACTTGTACATTGGTTCCCTCTGATGCCTTTTTCAAAATGTACTCTTGTGTTGTAACTCGTTCATCCTTCAGACCTTTCCTTGTGTGGCAGTTTCCTTTGAAAGTGCTATAGAGTAATCGACGTACCAGAGGTGTTACAGGTATTTTTGGTCGACGCTTAATTATGACTCCAAACATGGATGAGGTAACCCTTACACGTCGCTCAGTATGCCAAACACTAGAAGAAGACTGTGATCGTGTAAGCTTTTCGACTGCAGAAATCCTTTCTTTGCTGATGTTAACATGATTTTTAAGAAATGTGTCTTGGACAATTTCACGATCCGAAGTTGACACATCTGGTGTTGAATCAAGTGCCTCACTCCCATATGACTCTCGTGCTGATTTGGTTGTTGACTGTTTTAAAGAGGATATTTTTTCTTTTCCATCTAGATGCACTTGCTCCGGGTCTTTTCTTGGATCTAGTAGAGTGGTCAAGTTGGATTTCTCGTTGCTGGTATAATTTGCAGAAATGGTAACCTGATGTGGAGTTGGTGGTGGATTGCCAGAGTTTAGGGGACCATTGCGGACCAACATTTAATCGGAGAGCTCCTCCTAGGCATCTAGTGTTCCACGAACCTCTGTTACATATATTATATAACTTTCCACCATCAAACTTAGATCGGACATGCATCCAAGATTCAGCTAGATTGGTTGTTGTGTTTGTTATTAAGCGGTCACTCTTTGTTGCAATGCGCTCTAACAGTAATGAGATGTCAGCTAGCATAATGCTGTCAAGGTTACAATAATCTAAGTTTGTAGAGTGACGGGACTGTTCATTGGCTTCCAATGATGTACCTTCTTGCCACATATTTACTTGGTCACTACAAACTTCTACACAGTCGTTTTCGCTTCTTGCTGTTGTACATGTGTCATTGGTTATGGTGTCAGAAATCAACGATGAAGGAAGAATATCTGTTGACTTGGCCTTACAAAAATCTGAGCAGTTGGCGTGAAATCCAAATACATGGTGCACACTATTTTTAATATCATGCTTCAGTTTTTGGGAGGCTTCAAATTTGTTGGTTTCTGCAGATCTCACCCTTATCGCACACTTAACCGCAGAAACAAGTTTAATCCGCGTAGCTTTTGTAAGTTTGTCCTTGCATTTATAGTGAGAATTATCCTCTACAAGTTTCTCCAGACTGCCACGGAAACACTTGCAAATATGGTTAGCACATTTTACCTTCTAAACATGTTTACCCCAGATGGGACCATCCTCCTGTATACGAGCATACACAGAGGAGTCCCCATCACCAACAAGTTGCATGTAACGCACCCCATGATTGCTTTCTGCTTTTTGGAAGCCTTCCACTATAGCATCTGCCTCCATGGCCTGTGAACTTTTATGTCAGTTTTGATAGCATACATGAGGTTTAGGGACCACGTGCTCATTTTCTGCTTTTGATCATATATAACAATGCTTTGTGCATACACCCACAAAAAGAATTTGGTTTGGTTTATTTTGTTTAACGTCTTATTAACAGCTAAGGTCATTTAAGGACGGCCTCCCGTGCGTGCGACATGAATGTGTGTGGTGAGTGTGTATGTGTGTTTTGGGAGGCTGCGGTATGTTCGTGTTAAGACTCCTTGTGATAGGCCGGAACTTTTGCCGATTAATAGTGCTACCTCACTGAAGCATACTGCCGAAGACACCCAGCAGCACACCCCACCCGGTCACATTATACTGACAACGGGCGAACCAGTCGTCCCACTCCTAATATGCTGAGCGCTAAGCAAGGAGCAGCAACTACCATTTTTAAAGATTCTGGTATGTCTCGGCTAGGGGACAGGGCCCAAAGCCTTCCTCACAGGGGCGAACGCTCAACTAAAGGCCAAAAGTGAGGCATTTTCAAGAGAGAGGTTAGGAAGAAGAAAGTTGTTCAGAAAGAAGAAAAAAGATAAGATCCCAAATTTAGTCGCCTCTTACGATCATGCAATGGGGGCAGCAGGTACAATTCTTACGCCCTACCTGCAGGGCAGCCCACAAAAAGAAGTGTACCTGTTTCTTTTCCAATGATTATGCCTACACCACCTAGCGCATTGTAGGAGTGCTTGTGGCTCCACTTATTCCAGCCACCATCTGCTATGACAGCTATTGCGGGTACACCATCATGAAAGTTTCCCTTTTCAATTGCTATTGTCCTCTCTTCAGCACCAGCAGCTGCAAATTCTGCATTCACTGCATCACCCCACAATGACCCTATTTCTTGTTCGATATATGAAAAAGTTCTCTGTGTCATACCTGGAGAGTCCATTGTAGCTAATAATTCATTAAGATGTGACGATCCATTACCAGTGGCAATAGAACCCCATACAGCCCTGATATTGATGTCATAGTGTGATGAACTAGCAGTTTTTAATTTTGTACTTGTTTCAAACTTAAACAAAGTACTGCAACCATCACACTAAACAGATGCCAGTCCAAGTGTGCGTTGTTCTGAAGTGATGGAAATGGCCTGAGAACCCATTTCTATCATTTTTTTTAGCACCGTTGCAATGTACTGTATGGCCAGTTATCTCATTGAGGAACTTTTCTAATGAATCCAAGTTTACAATCCTGTATCCCTTGGCATTAATGGTTTTGACTTTGCAAAGTTTGAACTTTAGGTCCCTTGTGTTACGCGAAACAATTTTATGTATATGAAATTTTGTCTTGGGCACATTTGACATGAGTAGGGATCGTGTTCTCCTTACGATAGATCTCATTATACGCCTTCGAGTTATTTTCACTAAGATATTTTTGGATTTATCCTTATCTGTATGATGTTGGCTGCTGAGGGCAGAGGAAAATCTATACTTGGGACGACCAACAGCTTTAGTTGCCTTTCTGATAGCATATTGTATGCCTCCTGATAAACCAAACCTTCTACCTGGTTTCCAGTTTTTTTTCCCCCTTAACACCATCTTATTTCTGATATTTGTGAAACACGACAGTGCACGACATGCATGTGCTCTTCCGAGCTCCCATATTACATCACTGAACTTATATTGATTTCATAACTTTTTAGGAGCTATGGAATAACTTACCTGCTGTTTTACAACAAATTATTTATAAAATAAAGATAATATCAACCACAAGTGACTTGAGAAAGTACTTAGAAAAAGTTTGAAAGTGCTTGAAAACGACTGAAAACAAACCACACACAACATGAACGTCAGCTGTCGAAGTAGGCACGGTTTTCTATGTTTTAACATTTTTACAAAACCAGATCGTTGCATAGGCGGCATTAACTAATGAATACCATACGTATACTATATACTTACAATCTCACATACAGGCCAAATGCCTTCAATCTGGTTGCAGATGTTGTTTTCTTCTCCAACTGTGACTGGACAACTATATTTTGTTCTTACCGGAAGTGCTTTCATCTGAAACAGGTCTGGAGTAAATTATAACTTATTTTGCAAATCATGATACTTCAACAACAAAAACATATTTCTACTTCAATAATGTATTTTATATATTATGTATTTTCGATAATTGTGTGTATTTAAATGCAATTTCGTTCATTTCATTTACCGTGTAGTAATATTCTGCATTTCCGGTTGGTCGAAAGTGAAAGTACAAGAAACAGTGGTGGTCATTTGGAAAAGCTTTTAAAAAATCAGTCGCTTCTATGATGTGAAATGGTGATGATAAAACAACATAAAGGTCTACGAAATATTCAAGTGTTAAGTATTACTGGAATTGGCATGTTGATTTTTATATGTCAAGCGATAAATTTCGAGCGTTCAATATCGAAGGTAAACAAATATGGCGGCTAACAAGAGACAGGGCAACTTAGAAAACATAGATCGTTTTATGTATTGCACATATTTCTCAAAAATTTAACATTCGTACTACCTGGAATGAAACCTCAGCAAAACGGCTGTTGTGTTTTCAACGTATGATAGAGTTTGAATTTTTCTTGTGAAGTTGCAATATTTCTTGTAATAATTATATGTATATAAGATAACAGTGACACTATTTGTTCAGTTTAGTATGCTAGTAAAATCGTTTTGGTACATACACTTTTCTGAAATTTAAAAAGTGTGAAACCCATGGCTCTATAACCCATACTACATTTCCCTTATAACAGGGGTGCACACTGAGAAATGTACTACACATGAACCTTAATATGTGTATACTCTCGTCTGTTACCTTACTTTCTAATTAAGTGTGTTGGGTTTATTTATAGATAATGTACAGTTCTGTCCAACACCCCGGCTTCTGTCTGGTTTTTGTACATGTTTCAATGTTTTGTACACTAGTAAATATAGGCCTATATCTAGGTCACGTTTGTTTACATGTGAGTTCACATGTTTTGTGTTGACACTATGTTAGGATTGTTGTTGTGTGGTTTGTGTACATGTGAGTTCACTTGTGTTTTGGCTCTGTCCTGTTATGGTTTTTTGCGTGTTACGCAAATTCCTGCACATGTGAGTTCACATGATTGTTGACAGAGTCGACGCCTGTGATAACAGACACACGCAAAATGTTATACATGAAGTACTCATGTTTTCTTTGTCAGTATGTTAGCTTTATTCATATTTTCAAAAATTTGTAGCTTGGCTAGTCAGGGTTTGTTGTAATGTTAATTGATTTGAAGACAGCACTTTTAATAGTAGTTTAATTGTGTTACATAGTAGCTATATGGTGTGATGGATAATTTCTAATTCAGAATTGTATCGCTATTTGTGTCTTGAATTCTAGGCATTAATTTTCTTTACCTTTAGCAATACATCAGTATAATTTGATATATATCGTTCGCATATATATATTTCACATTAAGTGATTGGATATGCTAGTTTCACATCATTTTTATAGCAGTCTACACAAAAAGGCAATGTGTACGGTTTGTACCACAGATACTTTCCATTCTCCTCGTTTTCAGAACACGTGGCAGGACCAATTCGCAGAACCCGGAGAAGGGCTGCATTACGACATAGTCTTGTGGGCAGTAGGACAAGGCATACAGAATCGTCGGCTCCTCCTGTCCAAATTTTGCCAACCGCGAATGAAAATGCCTTGCCAGTTCAGCCTTCCACACCGGTTAACATGTCCTCTGCCTTGCCCTCAACAAAGGCGATTGCTGCAGAACTTTTCCGGCAGATGAAGGAAGAGGGTTACATGATGAGGGTCCCTACCGGGGACAATGAAGCTTCTCAAGCGGGCATATTAAATAACAGACCTTCAACAGGATATGTCCCCGCTGCAGCTGCAGGGGGTCCATCATGTGTACCCACAGACCCCATCATAATGGCAATGCAACAACAAAATGGATCAGTGCATATGGACAGTTCCAGTTTTCAGAGTGACACACAACAGAGAAGACCTGGACAATTTCTATCAGACAATCAATTTCACATGCCAATTTCTGCAGCTCTGGCAAATATAACTGGTGAAGGAGTGTCTACTTATACTAATAGCAGCATTTCCCGGCCTCTTGACCTTCACGTTGATACCAAAATTAAAGCAAAAATACTTGCCGGTGAATTTGTAGATTTTGGAATTTTACTCAATAAATCTTTCGAAAGTGAACAATTCAAGATCCAACTGAATGGGTCAGAATTGGCCATTGTGCCAAAACAAAAAATTGTCAGTATCAAAACAATTGAGCAGTGGTTATCTGCATTTCATGTGTTTGTATCTATTTATGTCCAAAACCATGCTCAGGCTATTTCATCGCTGATGAAATATGCAGACATAGTGCTGACGTTCAACAGGAGGTCGGGACTTGCTGCTGCTATGTACTATGATAGCCATTTTCGCCGCTGGCATCAACTTTATCCTTTTATGTCACGGGGGGATATGCACTCCGAGTTTTATTTGGAGGCGACAGCCATTGGGTTAAAAAAAGCTACACGATCGCCCAAGTTGCAGAAGCCCTTTCTTGCTAAAGGAAATACCTTCCCAAAAGGAATTTGTTGGCCATTCAACAAAACGGGAAATTGTAAAAAGGGCTCCCGCTGCAAATTCCCTCATGTCTGCTCCAATTGTGGAGGAGGGCATCCCGTCAAACAGTGCAAGTCGCCGTCCTCGGCCACTTCCGACTCCTCCAAAGGAAGTCCAAACGGGCAGGGCAATGCCAACCCCAATCAGCGTACACAAACTAAACCTCCCAACAAGCAGTAACCTCCCAACTCCCATTGATGTCCCACAGTTTTTCGCTCATTTTAAATGTTATCCAGATGAACAATTTCAATTTTTATATTCAGGTTTCACATAGGGTTTTTCACTACAATACCAAGGGCTGCGTTCTTTTCGGCTTTCAAAAAATCCTAAATCTGCACTTGACAATATCCCAGTTCTAAAACAAGAAATTGATAGTGAAAAGGCGCAGGGCCGTATTCAGGGCCCATTTGATGATCCACCCTTTCCAAATCTCCAGGTTTCTCCATTGGGTTTGGTCCCCAAAAAAGAAACAAATGAATTCCGGGTTATACACCACTTGTCATATCCTGAGGGATCATCCATCAATGATGGTATTGACCCAGACGACTCTACTGTTTCTTACCAAACTATTGATGATTTGGGTCTGGAGCTTTACTAGCGAAATCTGATATCGAGTCAGCTGTTAGGCTTATCCCTATCCACCCCAATGACTATGAGTTGTTAGGTTTCCAGACTGACGGGAAATTTTATTTTGATAAAGTATTACCAATGGGTTGTTCGATTTCTTGTCGATTATTTGAAGCTTTCAGCTCAGCAATACACTGGATACTGGAAACTAAGTATCAGGTGGCAGGTATGGTGCATATTTTAGATGATTTTCTGTTTGTTGGTCCACCATCAGGAAATACTAAATGTATGGAAGATATTTCAAATTTTCTAAAATTTTGTAGTCAGACCAACATTCCCATCAAACAAAGTAAAACGGTTCACCCTTGTACTCTATTAACTTTTTTAGGAATAGAGGTAGACAGTGTTAACATGGAAGCCAGACTTCCTATGGAAAAAGTTATCAAAGCTCGGCAATTATTACAAAAGTTTAGGTGTCGACATAAAGTAACTTTAAGAGAACTACAATCCCTGATTGGAGTGCTTAACTTTGCTTGTAAAGTAGTATCTCCTGGCCGTAAATTTTTACGGCGTCTGATCAATTTGACTAGAGGTCTCCAGAAGCCCCATCACCATATTCGTTTGAATAAGGAAGCAAAAGCTGATTTGGCAGCTTGGAAACTTTTCATTGACTCATTCAATGGTGTTTCCATGTTTTTGGACGATCAAAGGGTCGCAGCAACACATTTACAATTTTTTAACTGACGCCAGCAATCTGGGTTTTGGGGCCCTTTACCAAAAATCCTGGTTTTATGGGTCATGACCTTCATCTTTTACTTCTTATCATATTACAGTAAAAGAGTTTTTCGCCATTGTTTTGGCAATTGAAATATGGGGCCCCTCATTACGCAATGGCTGTGTGGTTTTGCACTGTGACAATATGGCTGTGGTTGATATCATCAACAAACAAACTAGCAAAGATCCTATTTTGATGATCTTGACGCGTCGTTTTGTCGTAGCTGTATTGCGTTTGAACATTCTTTTCTCTGCATAACACATTCCTGGAAAAAAGATTATTTTGGCTGACCATCTGTCTCGTTTACAGACTTATTCCGGCAGGTGGCTCCTTACATGGAACAACACCCAACACCAAATCCGGGTCACCTTCTGAAAATTTGAGCAGGTCATTGGTACATCTGTTGTCAAAATCAACATCACCTCAAACAAGGCGTACATACAACAGAGCTTACCAGTTGTTACAACAGTTCCTGGTAAATACCAATAAAGGTATTCCTATTATACCTACTAATGTTGGTACAATAGCCTATTTTGTCACCCATTTGTATGAAATCGGTCTAGCCTCTTCTACGATTTCTACTTACATGGCTGCTATAGGATATCTGAATAAGCTTGGTGGTGGTTCTGATCCTACTCAGTCATTCATCATTAAAAAGCTACTAACGGGGGTACAACGTGTCTCATCACGGGCTGACAGTCGTCTACCTATTACCCCAGGCATTTTATCTAAGTTAGTGGCATCACTGCTACGTGTTTGTCAAACAAATTATCAAATTCACCTCCTTAGGGCTACGTTCCTCCTGGCATTTCATGCATTGCTTCGCGTTGGGGAAATGACCTTAAATAAGTCAGCATCTCATGTAATACAGTTGCAGGATGCTAAGTTCTTATATAATCCCAATGGCTGTCCCTCCGAACTTGAAATTACGTTTCGATCATTTAAAGGACATTATAACATCCGTCCTATTACACTATCTATACAATATAAACCAGCTAATGCTGCCACTTGCCCAGTCGTTGCTCTTCGTGAATATTTAAAGCTCCGTGGTCAGGCGGAAGGGCCACTCTTTTGTTTTCCAAACTGTGTACCAGTCACATACTCTTACTTTAGTAATTGTCTGCAGAGCTCTCTAGCTTGGGCTGGCTTAGCCCATCTTCCTTATTCCAGCCACAGTTTTAGAATAGGGGCAGCCAGTTATGCTGCTGCTATGGGTTTGCCAGATGAAGAAATACAACATATGCGCAGGTGGCATTCATTGGCTTTTAAAAGGTACATTAGGATGCCAACTTTTTATGACTTGTGATCACTTAGTGTGTGCATGCTGCTGGGCATAGGGTAGAGTAATTTTTTTATGCTCGTGCTGCCTGAAACATCATTTTCAGTAGCTAGTATGCTTATTGCTTCTGGGCAAAGGGTCGAGAAGCGATTTGTAATAATTTTTGTGTCCTAACCTATCGGCCAAAGGCCCAGTATTTGTTATTAACTGTTTAATCATACATTTTCCTTCTGGGCATTGGGTCGGGAAGGCTTAATGTTCTGTGGTAGCTAGGTTTATTTGTACCAACTCAAATCTAATCTTATAGATTAGATATTAAAAAATGTACTTACTTAGGTTTGATTGTGTGCCTGTCCCTTCTAGGCATAGGGTCGAGAAGGTGGTATGTACAATTGCATAGATACATTGTTTGTGTCAAGGTTTTATTTTAGTTTGTATTTTATTGGTTGGTCCTTTTTGTATTTTCCATTTCTTCGGGTCATGTAATCAAAATGATTATAATTTTCATAAGGCAGACAAATATGTGCTGCAACTGAAATTGTCTTAATTGCTCTGCACTTAACGCATATTTATATCCTTATTTTCAGGCATAGGGTCTGGATTATAATACGCTACATATTTTAAGAAAAATCTATGTTCAGCTGCTTAATTTGAAGCTTGCTTCGTTAGTGTTAATATCCATATACTTCTGGGCATAGGGTCAGGAAGTGATGGATATATTTTTATCCTATTATTATATCGAGATGATGACAATGTGCAATCTAAACCTCAGTTGTGTCAACTGCTAGTCAATTGTGTAGTCTTATGTTTTATATTATTCAAAGCATTTAGTTCCTGGTTTATAAGGTTAAGGCTAACCACCAGGGCTGCGGATGGGGGATGATTTCTGTAACACCAATATTACAGGTTTATGTACATGTGTTTACAGAAATCATTGTGGCGGGTTTTGACCCAATCTAAGACTTTTAAGGAAAGAATTGTTATCTATGATGTTATATTCTTTAACATCCGTCATTTAATATAATAAACGGCCATTTTCAATTCAACATTAATTGTCTTTGTTCTTATCTAATTTGCTTGTAAAAGTCTTACAAGCTTGCCTTGGTGGTTGCCCTGTATAAATACTAATTAAAACTTGTTTTAATGTAATTTATGCAGGCAAACTAATAGTATTATAAATAAAGTTTATCATATTGATATGGATGGAGGCATGTTTGAGGGATGTGTGAAGAGGTCAAGCTTCATCAGTGTCGCGCATTAATTTGTCGCTATTTTTAGACTGCTATATATATAAATCGATGACGCAGTTGTTTACACACAGAAGCTGAAGAAAACATGGCGGAACAAGGTGCGTACGGTCAAGGCCAACCTATTTTATTGTACTTTTGCACCAAGTATTTTAACTACTTTGACTAAGTTCTATTTTGCCCACCACCTTCCCCTTACTGCCTCCTTTCCGAAGCTATCAATACCATATTAAGATTTTCATAGGTACTTAACGAACATCAATTATCATTTTAAACCTATGTTAGTATGTGTCGTATGATTGTATTTTGTGAATTCTGCAGAGATAATCTCTGTAGAAACTCTTGTATATCTGTATGAGAACTTAATTTTTAAGTATACTTGTACTTGATGTAGCGGGTTTAGACCCCCATCTAAGACTTTTAAGGAAAGAATTGTTATCTATGATGTTATATTCTTTCTACCACAATACCCTGTGTTAGTCAACTCTCAGACCATCAGTTAATCATTACAGCTGTTGATTAACAATCTGTTTATACCACACGTGGCATAAACTCTGTACGCATTTTGATTGGCTAACACGGTGAACTTTGACCCAAGCTGCAATTGTTATTGACGTCATCAATAATCTAATGACGTCACATCACCGGGTCCCGGACGTCACCGGTACACTTTATTTGCATACGCGAAATTATA
>NW_022980617.1:0-14927 GCF_902652985.1 Pecten maximus
TCAGTGATGTAAAAAGGGGCATTTCAGTGTTTTCTCCCTTTTAGGAAATGTTAGTGATGGGAAAGGGGCATTTACACGGTTTTATTCCCCTTTTAAGAACCCTCCTTTATTTTAAGCACCTTTTCAGTTTTTTATTTATTTAGGACTGGTTGGGGGGATTGGGGTTTGGGAATTTAAACCCGGTTTTATCCTTCTAAGACTCGTCAGTGATGTAAGCGACATTACAGTGTTTTATCCTTCTAGGACTCGTCAGTGATGTAATGGACATCACACAGTGTTTTATCCTTCTAGGACTCGTCAGTTTTGTTAGGGACATAATGCAGTGTTTCGTCCTCTAGGACCCGTCAGTGATGTAAGGGACATCATACAGTGTTTTATCCTTCTAGGACTCGTCAGTGTTGTAAGGGACATCATACAGTGTTTCGTCCTTCTAGGACTTGTCAGTGATGTAAGGGACATCATACAGTGTTTCATCTTTCTAGGACTCGTCAGTGATGTAAGGGACATCATACAGTGTTTTATCCTTCTAGGACTCGTCAGTGATGTAAGGGACATCATACAGTGTTTTATCCTTCTAGGACTCGTCAGTGATGTAAGGGACATCATACAGTGTTTATCCTTCTAGGACTCGTCAGTGATGTAAGCGACATCATACAGTGTTTTATCCTTCTAGGACTCGTCAGTGATGTAATGGACATCACACAGTGTTTTATCCTTCTAGGAGTCGTCAGTGATGTAAGGGACATCACACAGTGTTTTATCCTTCTAAGACTCGTCAGTGATGTAAGCGACATTACAGTGTTTTATCCTTCTAGGACTCGTCAGTGATGTAATGGACATCACACAGTGTTTTATCCTTCTAAGACTCGTCAGTGATGTAAGCGACATTACAGTGTTTTATCCTTCTAGGACTCGTCAGTGATGTAATGGACATCACACAGTGTTTTATCCTTCTAGGACTCGTCAGTGATGTAAGGGACATCATACAGTGTTTCGTCCTTCCAGGACTTGTCAGTGATGTAAGGAACATCATACAGTGTTTTATCCTTCTAGGATTCGTCAGTGATGTACATGTAAGGGACATCATACAGCTGTTTCATCCTTCTAGGACTCGTCAGTGATGTAAGGGACATCACACAGTGTTTTATCCTTCTAGGACTCGTAAGTGATGTAAGATAATTGTCAATATTGGATTTCTAAACATCGTTAGATAATTTAATTAAATGATTCTACAAAGGACACGAGATACAAGCACCATCAAAAACAAACTCTGAGTTAGATAAAGAAGAACCAAACTAAATCAACTGCATAATATTTATATAATACGATTATGAAAATTATGTATATTAATAAATGTTGATTAATATTTGTATGCTAATGAAAATTGAAAATAGCAATGATAAAATATCATAGGTCAAACCCAAGATGGTCAACTGTTGGTCATTTTTCAACCATAGTCCTGGTACAGGACAGAGTACAGCATACACTTCCACCCAAACCTGTACCATGTTCGGCATCAAGTAGGATGAGTGTTTCACCGTTCTTTCTTTGGTGACATTCCAACGACGTGAATCTTTTCCAAGAGATAACTCCCTTAAATGCTGTCTAATCAATAATTCTGTTCTATTTTCAATGACGAAATATCAAACAGGTGTTAGGTCCTAAATCGCATGACTTTTAGTTAGGAATATAGACAATCTTTAATGTGTATGTTGTAAAGTTTTATAAGAAAATTTGCTTTCGCGAAGACCACTGTAGTGAATTCAGGTTAGCTACACGTATAGTGTGGTCAGCTTCTTTAAAGTTTCTTAGTACCTCGCGGAATACCTTTGCTCTTATCTAATTCACTGATTCACCGGATGACATCGATATAAGTCTTGTTGGTCTTCTTTAATGTATGGTGGCGTTTTCCCATAACTGGAATTTATCTTTGGATATACACTATAAAAGTTCTAAAACACATAATGTATACTCAGTGTATGATGTTGAAGTTGGTCATAAAAGCTAGAATATGTCCTTAATGAGAAAGGTAGACATTACGACTGTAATACATATATCGGTTAACTAATATTCCAATAATTCTAATATGGTTGTATCGTATGCACAGTTTGTGGAATACTTGTGTCATAGTTTCCCAGTTGAGCTAGGTTAGAACTCACACATTCTACACGTACTTGTTGTGTTATTGTTGATATTACTGTTCCAGGTTAGTTGAACGAGGGTTCGAATTTCAAGGGGTGGTTACGCCAGTGTTTGTTTAACCTGTCCGTAAAACTATTCACTGACGGGGCTGAAACCACACATTCTGGTAGCGAGTTCCAGTTTAACACAACCCTGTTACTGAAGTAGTTTAAGGTTTTCTGCTTTTTACATGTTTTTTTAAATAACTTCTTTGAGTGGCCACGAGTAGCACTATAGTCCACAGTGTATCCTTTTCCAAGCTTTCTATGTTATTAAGAATTTTATAAACCTGCAGCATGTCCGCCCTTTCCCTTCGATATTCAAGGGTTGGTAGTCCCAGTAATCGTAGTCTTTCGTGGTATGGTTTATCTTTTAGGGATGCCACACGTTTGGTTGATCTACGTTGGATGTTCTCAATTGCTCTTTTGTCCTGAATGTACATAGGTGACCAGATGAAGGAAGCGTATTCAAATGGGGTCTTACCAAAGATTTATAAAATTGGACGAACATGTCTTTGCTCATGTAGGTGAAACTTCTGAAGATGATCCCAACTATCTGATTGTTTTTTTCACTGTTGTTTTTGCCATGGATCGAAAAGTTTAAGTTCTCGTCTATTATGACACCTAGGTCTTTCTCACTTTCTGTTTTTTCTATGTCGGAGGTGTTGTTGAGCTGGGTGAGGGTGTCGTTTATTGTCTTTTGCTTAGATCCCATCTCCAGGTGTTTACATTTTTCAACGTTCAGCTTCATCAACCAATTTTCTGTCCATTGACACATTTTGTGTATGCTGAGCTGTAGATTAAGTTGTTCTTCCTGTGTCGTCAGCAAATAGTTTGATAGTACATTGCAGCAGTTCTGGCAAATTATTTATGTATATTAGGAAGAGAATTGGCCCTATCACACTTCCTTGGGGTATTCCGCTTAGGACTGGTATGCTTTCCAATTTTACACCATTTATGACAACTTGTTGAGTTAGACCAGTAAGGTATTCAGTAATCCATTTTAGCAGTTTTCGAGTGATTCAAAGTAACAGTTGTAATTGAATTGTAGTGTGATGTGGTCACTGGGTCCAAGACTTTGTATTGTAGGTTACTGATCATGTTCTCTCCATTGGTAAAGATAAGGTCCAGGACAGATGGTGTTTGGTTCTGTCTGAACCTTGTTGGTTCGGTGACATGCTGGTACCAGAAGTTGTCTTGTAGTTTTTCCAGGAATACCGTGTCTGGGTGGTTTACTCCTACTGTTGTTGATGCGGCATTCCAATCAATTTCCTTGACATTAAAGTCTCCTAGGACAACGTTTGTGTGTACAGGTTGAGTTTTGGGTTTCTTCCATGAGTTGAGATCTACTTTGTGTATAGTATAATAAGTCTGATCCGAATAAAAAGCAGAACGCGAGCAGTCATTGATGAAGTTTATGGTCTCTGTATCTTGTCCGGGTATTCGGCTGATATCTTACAACCTTCTTTACTATATTTTGTTAACAGAACAGATAATTATATTTATTACATTTTTACCAGTGAAATATCAAAAATCCCTTTTGCTGATTTGACCAATCAAATTAATGATTAGAAAATACAAAAATAATTGACCAATCAGAAAGCCCGACATATATGTCAGCACCTGGACAGGGGGAACTACTTTTTTGTTTACAAATTATCGCTGTAGGCCTAGTTAGTTAGCATACGGGGTAGGTTTTTCGTTGATAAAAAATGTAATAAACAGAATATCTAACAGTGTCTTCAGTGAGTCTAATATTTTGATATTTTCACTCGTGCTGCGCACTCGTGAAAAATATCAAAATATTAGCCCCATTCGTGAAATATATTTGGTATTACTGAAGACACTGTTAGATATTCTCTATATTCCTTTAAATCGCGTATTGAATATTAATTTTAAAGCAAAACAAACCATGTTACATACTTATTTTAATATGCATTGAGTATTTTTAACATGACAGACAACCTTAATACATTGTATCGTTTATTTGATATCAAAACAACAATCTATAATATATGATAGTTTTAATACAGTAGACGGCAGTATGAAGGTTTTAATGAGAGTTTTTGACTTGTTGTATCCACGACAGGAAGGATGATACTCGTGTGTAGACACCAGGTGTCCCGGCGTCACCACAGCCGTATCCCCAGGATACCACGCCAGCTAGCTTGTATACTCCGTTATGTTTACATACCAAAGGTCCACCAGAGTCACCCTAAAGCAGAAAGTCATATTAATACGGCGTTAATGATCTAAAATCTGACTCGATACACACCAGACATCAGATATTCACATATTTGCATATTAGATAACAGAGCCGAAAGTAACACTGTATCATACAGATGTGCGTCCTATCATGGCCCGTGTGATACTAAGATATTGATCTATATATGTCTCTGATTAAAGGCGGTGTAGGAAACCCAACATAGAAAATGGGAAAGTCTGGGCGGTGAGGTACAATAGCATTTAAAATTTACAGCACATGTGTACAAAGAAAACTATTCCGTAATGTCCATGTGAATGCGATACTTCACCATTGATACATGTATGTTAAACCCATAGCATTATTTGTGACTTTCACATATTCTCTCTTTTTTTCTCTTTTTTTCCCACTTCTTTCTTCCTGAACGTGACTGTCCTTGTAGCGGGGGTGTTTTCCCTATAAACATTCCTAATCTAAGAATTATAATCCTTGGTTATGTCCCCTACCTGACAAGCTTCTTTACAACATAAACATTCCTAATCTAAGACACAATCGCTTAATTTCCCCCTACCTGACAAGCGTCCTTGCCACCCGCGCTGAAGCCTGCGCAGATATTGCCGGAGTAGATTGCGTGTCGTCCAAGGTAGTATTCACATTGACTGTTTGTTAGGATGGGGATGTCAACCTTCTCAAGAAACCGGGTCAATGGAGCACGGCCGTGCTCATCTGGCAAAATACAATAATTTTATTGACTTCAATTACGGTTCAAACCTTACCGATGTCATTGGATGAGTTGGTAGTTTCGAGTCAAATTCAATATACTCAATTTGTCACCTTATGATATCGACAAAACAGGTTTTAATCCTCCTATCTAATTCAACGCACTTCATTTGAATCGGGGATCGTTTTTTTAATAATGAATAATTGCTGGAGCTTGTGTTGCAATAAGTTACTGCAGAAACATAGTCTTACTTTAAATGAAGATTTTCATAGACCGCAATACAGATACTTATTCCTCAAGAAACCATATTTATAACAAAGAAAGGTTTGTCGAGCGTTTCCCCTAATCTGTCATATATTTTGATTTAGAACAGATACAACAAAGCATTTCAACTTATATGGAGGAGTAGAAACTGAAATATTTGTTATTTTATGCATAGCTATATATAAGCGAGTTTTGTCGTTTAAAAATCTATTAGAAGGGACAGTACGCTGTCATGACGTCGGAAATTGGTTACTGTAAATAGTTTAATATCTTCCGTTATATCGTGACTAAACGGAAGTCAAGTTCAAATATGAAATCTCTGAAAAAGGGCAGTTTGATACAAATGTAGTCGCATTCTACACTGTCTTGTTATAATGATTCAACGTCCATAGAATCCAAATTCATCTCTAAAAGCATAATGTTTTGGTCAAGTATATGATATCATTTATTTTAGGATCTTTAAATTTACATTATGTATTGAGCGTGTTATAGGGGGATGGGTATAGTATTCAGCATGATACCTTAAAAATCAAATCAACATATTGTATCTGCCAAATATATCGTATATTTGATACGATATCCAAGTTTGGTAGGGTCAAAGGTGACTAACAAAATGTATATTTATAGAGATATAAAAATATTTTTATGGGTGTATTTCATCACATCGATACAATATTTGTATGATTAGTTTGTTCATATTTCTTGTTGAAAAATAATTTAAAACAAAAAACTAGACTGTATAATGAATGCCATATGATTGATAACAAACCATAGTAGGTGGCGCCCCAACCAGTAACCGTGCACGTGTTAGAGTCAAAGTCTTCATTGCTGTTTGGCAAACATGCCGCTCTTGCGTAATCGCCAGAGAGATTGACGGGTGAAGACAACTTCATCATGGCAATGTCGTTATGGTTATTGTTGGAGTTGTATCCGGAGTGGACAATGACATTGGACACGTGGTGTATACTGGACGAGTACACGTGATGTTGATCATGTATACCGACTCCGACTGACCAGCCATGGTGGTTTGTACTGCAACATAATTATATAAATAGATGTACCACATGACAGTGTAATACATGGATAACGTGAAGCAATATAATGTGATGGTTCATGGATATTGGCATTCCAGCTGCATAGTCCAATAGATAGCTTTTGTGACTGTGCGGTTGAGTGTCGTGTCTGTGTACCGAAGTTAACCAACGTCGAGCGTGGCCAGCTCTTGGATGAGTGACTGCTCCGTTGTTCCCCCTGTCCACGTTACATTTGGTGGCAGCGTTGGGATTCGAACCCAGGCCTCAGAAGAGTATTATTAAATGGATAACATGAAACAATATACAGCAAAATAGTGTTATACATCGATCACGTCAAGCAATATACATACAAATGTATATATGTACTATAGTACTGTTTAATGTTATACCAAATATACCGTCATACTACCGAACATGATGTGATACTACCGTATATGCCATCAAACTACCGTTTGTGCCGTCATACTACCGTATATATGCAGTCACACTACCGTATATGCCGTCACACTACCGTTTATACCGTCATACTACCGTTTATACCGTCATACTACCGTATATATGCCGTCACACTACCGTTTAGACCGCCATACTACCGTATATATGCCGTCACACTACCGTATATGCCGTCACACTACCGTTTATACCGTCATACTACCGTATATATGCCGTCACACTACCGTTTATACCGCCATACTACCGTATATATGCCGTCACACTACCGTATATGCCGTCACACTACCGTTTATACCGTCATACTACCGTATATATACCGTCACACTACTGTATATGCCGTGGTACTACCGTATATGCCGTCACACTACCGTTTATACCGTCATACTACCGTATAAGACGTCACACTACCGTATATGCCGTGGTACTCCGTATATGCTTGCACAATACCGTATATGGCGCCACATGACAGGTTATTCCGTACAAAAAGACGGTCAATTCTTACTCTTCGAAACAGTGAGCAGCAGTGACCACCCATTGTGAGTCGATCAGGGTTCCACCACACAGGTGCTGGTTAGAGTATCTCAGAGATACCTGTGTAATACAAAAAATATACAGTGAGTGTTAGTAATGAGAATCTTTCCGTTATCGTATACTACAGACAGTTGAAACTCGTCTTATACACTTATACATGTATGTCATCTGCTAGGAGTTTCTATACTGTATGTAGAACAATCTAATCAAAATCTAGATGGTCATTCTCACTACGTTACATGAACATGTAACAATATCCAAAAGGGGTCACGTCAGGGTGACCTTTTGGATTAGCCAATCAAATGACTACTTCCAGTATCGTATGGAGGGTTAAAAGGGACATAAGTCAAACATACTATTTTCAATCTTTTTTCTTACTTTTTTTTACTTTTCTAATTGCAACTTCTCATTATTTGTCATTACTGATTTATTTCTCACAATTTTAATGCTTCATTTTACGTTATTACTTTTTTGGATTCAAAACTCTTTATTTTAACATTTTATCTTCAATTGTGCATTTTATTTTTTTGTTTTTGTTTTTTTTTACTGTTGTTAAGATTTTATATTTAAACTTTAAAGTTCTCCAATTTTACAACTTGTAAAATAACTATTTTTGCTAAAACATGTTACATGAAAGATTAAAACTAAAAATGAAGAGAGAAAGAAAGGGGGAAAAGTAAGAAATAGAAAGTTAGAATTATGTCCCAAAAAACCCTTATGCAATTTTTCATCTTCATTCTATCGCCAGAGGGTGCTCAAATCAATCGCTTCGGAAGTAAGGATTACTCCCTACAGCAGCCATGGCAACAGTGACTCTCAAATTCCTACCAATGCCCGACTGAAACACTTCATCATTGTTTGGATTAAGCTTTGGCCCTAAATTATACACTCACTGCTTTTTATCCTTAATATTCGAAATAATATCAATATTATATCCTCAGATGATAAAATCCTAGTTTAAAAAAAGTGTTTACGACACCGAGCCCGGATTTTCGTGTCTGCTCCGGTTGAATGGCACAGGCAGTAGGCCAAGAGCTCGAAGTACTAGACTGGTTTTCGTAGTTCCGCATATCATACAGCAATCTAATTAAAATCTAGATGGTCATTCTCACTACGTTACATGAGAAACGTGTAGTGATAATGACCATCTAGATTTTAATTAGATTGATCATACAGCGCCCGTACTGCCAGTTCCAAGACTTCGATATAACGGTTAGACTTCCATCAACCGATGATTTTGCCGAATATTGATACAATATATTAAATTGTAAATTTCATTTCGGGACTTTCCCCATAGTTCAAAGTCAGTATCAAGCGTCTTTGTCAGTGGTCCGTGTCAAGCAAATTGGGAGATTGTCTAATTTTTTTTATTCGAAAACTTCTTCAGTAGACTCTAGTGTTGGGAATCACTAATAAGTTCATTATCAATCATCATCATATCGATAATTGATCGATCATGAATATAACTTTAGGGAAATATCTTATTACCCATGTAATTTAATATCAAGAACAGGTGAGCGAGTTATCTCCCTTTTTCTATCACAGATGAAAATTAAGTAATTAGCAAGTTTTAAATTATTTATGTGAATTTGACCAATAATTCATGTAAAGGAAGCTTAATAATGCATAATAAATCATATTTTTATTTTTAAATAACTTTTTCAACCTTTTATCAGGTAGCAGTGTACACCAGTTTGCCCTGGAGTTTCTGAAAATTAAGTGGCAAATTATCTCTTACTCTTATATATATTTGCTTTGTTATTTGTTAGCTTTGTTTATCACCCTTTGAATAGCCAGCTGAGTCAGTTTGAGGCAGGGTCACCTTGTAGTAGTTAGTGACTACCTCTGAACAACATGCAGGAGACCTGTCTGTCCACAAGCCATCCAGGAAATGGAGCTTACCAAGCAAAATAAATAATATTTTCTTTTCAAATAAATGATTTAAACTTCTTGTAAGGTAGCAGTGTAGACCAGTTTGCCAAGATTTTAAAAAATAAGTAGCATCTTTAAGTCTGAGGCTGGGTCTCCTTGTAGTAGTTGGTGACTACCTGACTGAACAACATACAAGAGGCCCATTGCATGCCATCCAGAACAAAAAGGGTAAAGTGGTCTTGTCCAAAGACATAACAATGACAGCACATACCGGACTGATTGTCAGCTTCCATTTTCTTCTGCAGGATAACTGTTCAAACTATACTTCTTCTATATATATAATACTAATATACTTTGTGTATTTGGTTTAACTTCCTATTAACAGCTAAGTTCATTTAAGGACGTGTCAGGTTTAGAGGTGGAGGAAAGCCGGAGTACCAGGAGAAACACTACTGGCCTACGGTCAGTACCATGGCCAGTTAACTTCCAACGTAGGTTTCGAACTAGCAACCCAGAGGTGGATAGCTAGTGATATTAAGTGTCATGACACCTTAACCACTTGGCCACCGCGGCCCCTCAATAATAAATAATTAACTATCTTACAGTGGCAATAGTACCAAAGAAGTGAAAATTGTGGAAAATTTGTTTCTTAATATCTAAATGGCTTGAAATTGAGAGAGTACTTCTACAAAATGAAATGAAAACCATATTTTATGCAGTCTCAAAAACATTTTAATGAATTTTTTTTAAAGTTGTTTGTTTGTTTTTGTTTAACGACCTATTAACAGCGAGGGTCATTTAAGGACGTGCCAGGTTTGGTAAAATTTTCTCAGAACAGGTTTCTCGCACATGGTTTTCTTTGGCACATGTAAGCAAAGGGTTGAAATATGTTGATATGGAATTGATAATAAAGCAACTTATAGATATTTGAAAATTTACTAATTCATGAAATTTCAAAGTAAACTATTTTGTAAAATTGTGATAGATAAAACCTGGTAACTCTTTGATTTTGTCAAATAATTTTCTATCTGATAATTTTTTGTAATAAATTGAAATTTATTTTATTTTAAAAGATAAAAAAAAAATGCATGACATCTTTCTATACACCCAAAGCAACAGAATTTTTCCTAATGCAACATAATAATTGACAATATTTTAGCTTAAAATTTGCCAGAACAGCTTTCTTGCATATTGCTTTCTTTGGTGCATAAAAGTGAAGGGTTTAAATATATTTGAAAACTTATTTCATTTATTAATCAATGCAACAGATGATATAATTTGACAATTTAAAGCATTAATTAGAACATATCTATATTTCATTAAGAATTTGAGAAACAAACTTCTATTACTGAAAAAGAATTATTTAATATACTGCTAGTGTGTACTGAAGTACATGTACAGTATACGTAGTTCCTTGAAAGTTCGTGTCATCGTACTTAGCTAATGTGTACGAGATATGATTCTCGAAATGTCGTTGCTCCACAACATAAACAAATATCAGCTGATCAAGACATCAAAGCATAAACTAACGACACAGCAATTTCATTAAACAAACAAACAATAAAGACATTTTAAAAATATTACATATTTAAACGTCGCCTGTCTCTAAAACGTGAATGAACACGTAACATTTACACTAGACCTAGGAAACCTACTGGAAACCTACGACTCCATAAGAGATTAGATTTGTTATCGAAAAGATGAACGTTGGTCTAGCTGATTGACCCACTTCCGTCACAAAAGTTGAGCGATGTCGTAAAACGACACGGAAAAATCGTCAAAAAGAAACATTTTATGGGTACACAAACGGTGTCTCAATACTAATAATTACATATCTAATAAGCACAATGCCTAGGATTTAACCGTTTTGATAAAATCATAATATGAAGTTACCAGTCGATGGTTGTTGGGGAGCGCCCCGTGATTATATATTTATGTTTATATTTTACTGCCCCCTGGTGTTAGAATAGTTGGAAAAAATGCATCAAGGGTTTTTTGGGACATAATTCTGAAACACTTACATTGTTGTTGTGAAACAAAATATACTTAAATAACCAAATAGGAAAAGAAGAAAATGGGATATTAAACCACTAAATTTGAAAACCATAAAACTATCAAGCAGAAACTGAAAAAAATGACATATTAAATCAAAGTTTTTGGTCACAAAATAGAAATAGCCGACTAATATCTAAAATTGTTAAACACAATTTTACTTAGTTTATAGCATCAGTCTGCAGCAATAGGAATATGAAACAAAGAAACACAAACTATCTACCGCTGAATAAAAGAAATTTAATATCAACACTTATCACGATGTAAAAATAAAGAAATGAAAAAATAAAAGATAAAGAAACAATAATCAAAACAATAAGTTAAATGGTTAAACAAACAAGAAAAGTTAAACATATAATTATGTCCCTTTTAACCCTCCATAGTATCGTGGAAGTGAATTTTATATGTCCGAATTACCACGACTAGAGTGCATATCTTGTATAATCTGTCAATTTGTTTCAAGTCATTTCGTCCCAGAACGGATATTGTTATATACTGTGCCGAAATGGTTTGCTTCAGATGCATGCTGTGACGAAATGTTTTGCTTCGATGACATCGACAAATTGCCAATTCGACCAGAAAGTGAAATACACACATCTAGAGGTCACCCTGACGTGACCCCTTATGGGATGTTGTTAGATGTTCATGTAACCGTATGTAACGTACTGAGAATGACCATCTAGATTTTAATTAGATTGTATGTAGAACTGACTTTTTTTGTTGAAAAAGCTAAGTTCTTTAGTTTTTGCCTTAGAAAATCAAAGATTGTGTGTGACTTGAAAATCATTCAGTATCCTGTGGGGCTCGCATGCTAAAACTTGGGTCAACAATCACGTGGTTTAGATTTCTTAACCAATTAACGTGTTTCAAAAAATAGACACCGGGAAATTCAAATTATATACTACAAATGAATGTATACGTTAGTGGAAAAAACTTGTCTATAACTAGACGTTTATTTTTGAAATCCTAGTTATAGCAACACATTTTCTTATCGCCTTCACGTAAATACATAAATATCATTATTTGTTGCATAAATGAACAATTCAAATAGATCTAACACTGAAAGATGATAACAATCGAATAAAGAGTTGAATACATAATATCATTTTTGCTCCAACAGTAAATTTGGATGTTATATGAGGTATGGGATCCACATGGTGTGCTGCTGGGTGTCTTCGGCAGTATGCTTCAGTGAGGTAGCACTTTAAATCGGCAAAAGTTCCGACCTATCACAAGGAGACTTAACACGATCATACCACAGCCTTCCAAAACACACATACGCACTCGCCACACGCATGCATGTCGCACGCACGGGAGGCCGTCTTTAAATGGCCTTAGCTGTTAATAGGACGTTAAACAAAATAAACCAAACCAAACCAAGGATCCACATGTTGAAATATGTACCAGCTTACAGACACCGCCTTACAGAATACTCTCTGATGGCCTTATTCCGATCATCTACTTTGGTATAGTATACGTAACAGAATCTTTATCAGAAAGGTCAGAAATATTCTGATAAGGCTTCGCATTGAATCGCTCAAATGTACCATTTAAACTGTGATACATCTCTCTTTTCTGTACCCTTGTAACATAGCTAAGCTGAATGTCGGTGACCATAGCTGGTTCTTCAGGAGTATAATTACCAGTTCTAAGTCCTTTAACTCCAACTTTACAAAAGCATTTCCTCACAAATGCCGATCAAGTTGAGCTCGATGCTGCTTTGTGGTTGCTTTGTATCATATTTGTTCATAGTTATCACAGATCACAATAACCTACTGATAGGACGTAAGGATTGTACCTGCTTTCTCTATTGCATGGTCATAGGAGACGACACAATCTGGGAATATATCATTTATATTCTTTCCAATTTCCTCTCCTGACACTGCCTCACATTTTGCCTTGTAGGTGAGTGTGGGCTCGCGAGACTGAGAAAGTGTGTTCTTTCCCCTGGCCGAAACAGTTTGGTTTGGTTTGTTTTTGTTTAACGTCCTATTAACAGCCAGGGTCATTTGAAGACGTGTCAGGTTTTGGAGGTGGAGGAAAGCCGGGGTACCCGGGGAAAAACCACCGGCCGACGGTCAGTACCTGGCAACTGCCCCACGTAGGTTTCCAACTCGCAACCCAGAGGTGGAGGGCTAGTGTTAAGGTGTCGGGACACCTTAACCACTCGGCCACCGCGGCCCCTGGCCGAGACAGACCATAGTCTATAACATTGTATTCGATGCCCTTTGCCTGCTTTGTCTGTTAGAACAGGTTCGCCCGTTGGTACGTTTCAGTATAATGTGTGTAATCACGCTTCCGGGTCCAATGCATCAGTTCGGCGTGACGGCACTACGAACGTTGGTCAGGGAACCAATCACCCATAGTTACTGATTCCAGTTGACAATATTGTGACATTGGCGCCGTACAAAACACTTCAAACTAATACAGACTAGTTGTCTTACTGTGTTAATTTCGCGATTTCGATATGTAAACTATTCGCGTTAATTGGGGTAATTTTCGCGATCGATCCACATTCGTTTGTAGTACGAGATTACCCAAATTGATATCAAAATAATACGCGTGGGTGGAATTTTCGCGATCAAAAGGAAATTAGCATAAATTTTCCCCTGGCATACATTTCCAAGTTTACAGTATCTGTACGGTGGGGCGCAAAAGTACATCTGTTTTACTTCGATATTTTCCAAAGGGTTCAAATAAGATATGTATACAGGGCGACACTCCAGCCTCCGAAGGTGTATACCGCCACAATATGAAAATGCTGTAAGGGGTCTTTTAGGAAAAAAAATTACACGTAATTTACCTCATATTGATAATGTTTGTATATTATGTTGGTTTTTTTTTATTTGGGATATGTACCTACCTGCCAAGGGAATTCTCCCTTGGTGGCAACGTGCCCGCCCACAATCTTGTTAGTGTGAGTAGATCCGATATTACTGGTTCCACATTGGGCTACAATATAGAATATCGGGGATGTAATAAGACATGACAATGTTTAAAAAGGGCACAAAAGGGGCACAAAAAGGATTACTTTCCACGCAGAACATTTCTATTCTGTCACGCAAACAAGTTGTAATAACTCAACGTGCAGAATTCATACATATAAATTCGAGGTCAATTTTTAATGTTAGATGAATTAAAACCAACAATATACAATTAACATTCACAATGAGATGTGATTATTAAATCATCCAATTCGTTTGCAATGAATATTTTCATATGAGCATTAACATTCCATTTATTTACTTATACATCATTATTCTGTTTTTTCCCCATTATTGCTGTGTTTCAATTACAGTCAATGTGAATTTGATAGAATTAAAAATAATGTAAAATAAGATATGACGAAATTAATTTCAGAATCACAAGGTACATATACAGTGCCACTCCTAACCTTCTATTGAATGTTCCTAACAAGGAAAATTTAGCTCGATCGGGAAAGTCGTATGTGTTTAGTAAGTGTTAATTTGACATCTGTTTAGAGATAGGAGATAAGCGTTAATGTCGGACATACTTATACCAGACTTTGGTAGGGTCAGTCACAGTTATAACACAGACTTTGGTAAGGTCAGTCACAGTTATATAACACAGACTTTGGTAAGGTCAGTCACAGTTAT
>NW_022980618.1:0-15050 GCF_902652985.1 Pecten maximus
GTTTATATAGACAAAACATTAAACAAGCGCAACTTTAAAATCACCCAATGCTGCCAGGTATATGCCTCTAAAAACACTGGCGAGTCAGTGAGCTTAGTTAAACACCGGGCGGGGCACAGATTATCTCAGACACAACTTCATAAAAAGTTTTTGTTAGAGCCTGTGTAGATTTGTGATCTCTTAAACACTTTCTCGTGATGACTCGCGCCAGGTCGAGGTAGGGTACGGGGTTGGGTATAGCAGGTTAACAAATTTAGTTAAACGTCCCATTTTGAGTGAATGTTTCTGATAAAAGGTTACAAGAAAACAGGATACAGCATCAATGTTCCGTACAAAGTTTACTTTTAGCTCGCCGGACGGGATGTCATAATCGTCGTACGGCAACGGGTTATTGCGCTATATAATCCAAATGTAATTTTACTGCCGGACCGACTGACTCGGTTGTCTTACGCCCTTAATCCATCCGGATCAAAACGTAAATGGGGCAAGAGAGATTTGCTCGTTTATTACAGATTTTGGCGTCAAGAAAGATGGCATCAAGAGAAATGCTTTGGAACCAAAACATTGGTTTAATTGACGGACAACTCCATTTATTTTACAATTTAACACACGCTTTAGTACTATCTAAAGTCATCACAGTGGGTCTTAATGTTAAAGGAAACTGCAAAACTGATAATGGACATTAAGACTATATACTATTACTTGTGTAGACATCAGGCGGTTTGAACTCCTTCAACTTGAAGTGTGCTAAGGGAGGCAACTCCTGTAAAATAAAGGCGGGGTGTCCTTTACTCTGTTACTGTACCATGATAACGAACAGACCAGCCTTTTTATGAGAACATCTTCAAGGACATTACTCAAAAGTGATATAGGGTAGGAAAGGGTATTAATGGACGCAGTCATGTTCAGAAACAGAACAAATGGGAGACGGGCGCGTGATTAGGGTCATACAAGTGGAAACTAATGATTCATGAATAAATGGTCTTATACAATGAAAAATGCCTTGAAATGCAGATGATGTACCAATATCTCTCCCTCGACAATGCATGTTTTCTAAATAAAGCATTTCCACTTTTCGGTCATATTGTTACAACAAAGTCACCGAAGTACTGCGTATAGATTTGTTGTTTTTAAAACTATCATTCAATATGACTAAACAAAATGGATGTAGAAATATGACTCCTTTTTGCCCCGCCCCTCGGCACATGTGGGATGAGTTGGTTACAGTCACATTTTCATATCATCTACATGTATATGTATATGTAAACATCGTCACAAGTATATACACATATATATAACGTAATTATTCAAACTAGTTTTTGATTCATTAAGCTAAAAATCAAAATAAACATTTACCCAAAAGTATAGTATCCTTATACTCAATATCTAGATTATAGTAAGTTAAAAACAAAAAAACAAAACATCATACTATGAAAAGTATTAGTTTGTTGGAATTTAAGCTAATTTGATACTTTTGGATTGAGTTTTAATTTCAATAGAGTTTGAATTAACTTATAAAGTATAACAAAAAGTGTCTTTTCCCTATATCCACTATAATAAACTTCATCCGCTCCCTATGGACGGATATCACGCCTTGGTGTATCGAAATATTCTACATTTTCATAAAACACTTGAAGACCTTTCCAACAACGGACCTCGGATTGGAGAAGAAAATTGTTACACTTTCGATCAATTTTACCCGTTTTGGTCACGCCTATCCCGGGGGTCAACCAAGGTTTTGTGCATCCATCAAAATGTCCTCTCACAAAGTTAATAATCCAGCCCAAGATCCAATTATTTCCTATGGGAAACCACTCAAACATGTTGTTACGCTACATAAACTACATAGTTAAGTTTATTCCTTCCCCAGGGGAAAACGCGAGACTTCGTGGTTGAAACTCACTATTTCGGGAAAGACCTGTAAGACCCTTCCATTTCGAAGAAAAAATTCAATTCTTCCATATATCTGAGTCTTTGGGAGAGGCATTTTGAAAGTTTATCAAATTGGATACTTTTTGTCCCATTCCCCGTGTCACTAGTGGTGTGGATTCGATTGACCTTTGGCCATGGAAGATTTCAGTAAATCTTTACTGAAACTGGTTCAGGGGTTTCTGAGAAGAAACGTAAATTATTTACGGACGTCCGACGGACAACGCACGACGGCGTACACCAGACGATTGGAAACGGTAAGTTACGATGACTTTAGTGATATCACTACCTGAGTTACCTCCCTTGCGCTACTCGTTCGCATTCAATGAAATGCAACTTTCATCAAAATTCCTTAACTTTGAATTTTCCACGGGACCACATACAACACATTTCAAGCTCTCCCTATCATAACATTTTCTAAAAGATGAATTTCATTATTAAGTTTAAAATGATGTATTCTGAAGGATTCTGTCAACACTATTTTAAAGTAAGAAACGAATAGATGATTTTACATACATTTATCACATAATCAACATTTAGAAATATTCGAGAAACCTTTTTCTCGTCCTGGAGAATCCTTATACCACTCAATGTTTGCATCCTCCAGTGGTCTAGCATTAGTCTAAATGGTGGGAGGAGAAACGTCAAAATGACACTGATTCATCTTCTGCCGGTAGCGTTCACATACCATGCGTTCCTTTATTGGGTTCGTACCAGTTGTACCGGTATGAATCTGTTGTACTCATAATGGAACATTCTGTACCAGTAGAACCGAACCGGTACTCGTAATGGAGCATTCTGTAGCAGTAGAACCGAACCGGTACTCGTAATGGAGCATTCTGTAGCAGTAGAACCGAACCGGTACTCGTAATGGAACATTCTGTACCAGTAGAACCGAACCGATACCCGTAATGGAACATTCTGTACCAGTAGAACCGAACCGGAACTCGTAATGGAACATTCTGTACCAGTAGAACCGAACCGGAACTCGTAATGCAACATTCTGTACCAGTAGAACCGAATCGGTTCTCGTGGATGGATTCTTCATACGTATCAGTTGGATCCGAGATGACGTGACTGTGATTCTTCCTTTGTCATGCAAAAGTACTTTTTGTTAAAACGAGACGGGGACTCTCCGTAAGCGATGAAATTTTATAAATTATAAAAGTCAATGTTTTACGGAACTATTCAGGTATTTATTTTACATCCGTTACACTGTAAAAAAAGGAAAATGATCGGTTTTTATGTTTGAGGTGAGCGAAGGCCGCCATCTTGGGAACTCGCTTGATATTCAATTTGCGTTCCATGGTACCGTACCTATTTGGTAAAGCTGGTACGAACCCGATGAAGGAACACACGGATACTTAAAACGAAAATTAGCATAATGGATGTTTTGACACTGCATACTACTGACAACAATAAGTGTCAATAATCATCTTCATCGTCGTCTTCATCGTCGTCATCTTCGTCGTCGTCGTCATCATCATCGTCTTCGTCTTCGTCATCTTCCTCTGGAATGTTCGTATGACGACTCTCGACTTTCACACTCCGACGACTCGGTACGGTACTTCGACGATTTCCGGACTGGAGCGAAAGGCGACTTCCGGAAGCAGCGGAAGATCCACTGTCGATGTTGGCGTGCCACGTGTCAAGATTAGCTCTGAAGGATGGCGTTATGTCATAGGAAACCACTTTTTTGGAAGCTGCAATGTATCAAATTACATATTCATGGCAGACCATCAAATATCATGCTATAGAAAGACCCGTAATACACGTTTATTTACCAATATTATACCAAGTCGAGGGTCCAACATCAACATGTTACCAAAACACATTGCTATAATTATCAAAATAAATGGCAGAAAAGGATTACTTACATGCAAATATAATTACAAATCTAGGTAGACTTTATCGGTACCATTTGGACCAAAATAAATTAGGCTTCTCGAAAGTTTCTGCGGCCTAAATGCAACTTTTTAAGCAATAAAATACAGTTACTTCCAGTTAAACGTTGGTATCAACATTAATAAAGGGACGAACATATGTCCAAAGTATGACTTATTTTAGTAATATAGCGACTCTTTGCTATCCGAACATTTCCTCGCATACAAAATAGTAACGTGTACATAGAAGCACTGTTAACAAAGGGGAAGTTAACTGACTTACCCGGATCATACATTCGGCCCTGGAAACGGCGCACTGTATTGATTTTCTTTATCCGGAACTTGCCGTCCTTGCGCGCGTCCCTACTGTCCAAACGACTTCCGACCCCTGATCCTTCGTATGACTGGGCAGACTGGCGACTTTGGACAGACATGAAAGGGCTCTCGGGCAGTGGGGGCAGAGAGTACGGGACAGAACGCTGGGACAAAGGTGTAGATCTTTCCCTAGAAGGGGGTGGGGAATACCCTATATGAGGCAACGGTATAATAGCGCGTATCCCACTAGGTTTGGCCATGGCTTCTTCTAAAGCTCTCTGTTGCTCAGCCTCTTCTTCGTCTTCTTCGTCTTCATCGTCATCATCATCATCATCATCATCATCATCGGATTGTTTTCCCCATCGCCCTTCGAATTCTTCATCACCATGGTACGTGTAATCATCGTCCTCATCATCATCAATTTCTTCATCGTCTTGTTGATTGGTATCGTCATCATCGTCATCTTCATCTTCACCTTCCTCTTCCTCCACATATTCCCCTAAAAATTCGGGATTAGGATATCCCTTTACAAAGTTAGTTTTAGGAGGAGCTTGACTTCGTTTTCTCCGTCTTGGTTCCTCCATGAATTCGTTCCAATTAAAATCAAACCGAAATACACCTGCATGTGCCTCACCTTTAACTCCAGAATGTTTGCACGTGATGTTTTCATACACCATAGATGGGATGTGCTTGTTACTTTTCTTTGGGAAACAATGGCACGGATCAGGACCGTCCATTATTTCAACCCTTGGACCTTGGACTTTTTTTATGCCTGTCATTGAAGCATACTCCGGGTAATAATCTTCTATGTAAGTACTTTGTACATCCTCGCTGCCTTCGGTTTCCTCTTCATCCTCGTTTTCATACTCCCCTTCCTCATCCTCGTCCCCGTCCTCGTACTCGCCATCCTCATCATCCTCATCATCGTACTGTGAAGCATAACTCCTCGCCTCTGAATCTCCGCCTCGACTCGACTCGTGACGAAACACAACTTGATTTGAAAGCCTACTCTGTACCAGCCGATTGGACTTTGTTGTCCCCGCCGTTTGTCTACTGCCCCGTTGCCCTGTCTGTCTACTAACACCCTGTGATCCCTGTCGAGTCATCCGTGTCTGTTGATATCTCGACTCGCCTCCTGTTTGGTATCCAGTCGACATTTGCCGACTCTGAGGCTGCCCTGACCTCTTTGACCCCTGACGAGCCGACGGGTCATTTTTGGTTGACTTTGCTGCACCGGAAACACGGGTTGTGGTGCCTTGTTGGCGTGACGTCATATTTGACAGGTTTTTGACAGTAGATGAGTCGTATGTGTGGTGTTAAAATGTTTATGTAACGTCATAACTAAAAAACGTGATATCGGAAAAACGTTTTGGAAAAATAGTCGTTTTATGATAAAAAATACTTCTGAGTTAGGTGACAAAGCCTCGTAGTCCCTTGATACTTTCTGTGCAGTATTCTGGAAGTTTTGATAAATGTATCCATCACCAATATGTTTTCCAGTGCTTCTCTCGCCACACTCAATCACTTAGAGTAACAGAAGAGACTTGTGTTCTGTGGTGCTATACAGTAATCCAGTGTCGAAGTTTATAACGGATAGCATTGGTTCATAACACACCACAATGCATCTCGCCAAAACACAACAATACTTGTATATCGATGGAATAAATCTACAAACACACACGGGTCACCCAACAATTACACACAAGTACGATGATATAGCCAGAGGTATGACGTTTTGTTTCATCAAGAGTTCTTTCGTTGAACAGGCGCAAATAACCAAACCACTCTTTGCATAAATGAGAAATGTATCCTTACATTTCTAACAGAAACTATAAGATCGTTCCTGTGTCGATTTACAAACAACACAATACTCCATTTTCGACAACACGAATCGGAGATTAAGCGGATTACCCGTAAATTAATAAACGTCATAATAACAAACGTGTATTGGATCTTTGGATTAACATTGTCCCGCGACCTGACAAGGTCAGACTCGGCGGTAATCCGGGAATACACAGGAGATTACTACTATAATAATCAGAAACCATGCCCCTACGTTGGTAATTAGCCAGCCATATGATTGTTGACGCTAAGTGTTTTCCAGATTTTGTCAAATACTCGAAAAGGGCGAACGTTAAATTCATTTTTTTCATGAGTTCGGTCACGGTGGCTCACAATGAAGCGACTCAAAAGCGCCATTTTATTTTCTGTTGGTCGTTGTGAAAAAATGTGGTTGTTCATGCACAATTAATGCGCTTTTTCTGTTGTCCTGATGGCAAACACATCCTTAACTTTAAAAAAAAAACAACGAGAAAAGGCGATGTCTATCGAAACCTGTATGGATTGGGTATGTTTGGTGGTTCTCACCTCACCTCTCGGGTACAGATCTTCGGGTATCAACGCCAATGTCAAAGGTGTTCACTTGTCTAACTTTTGGCACTCTTATGCAATCTCGACCTTACAATATTGCAAGAATTTTTAGCGTGACATGATTGCAATGTCGTCGTAAAATGTGACTGGGAAATGTCTGTGCGCTCGTTATCGTACCAATGTCTTACCGGTACGAAGCACAGGCGCTTGCATAGAAAATGTGATTTTCAATTTTTTCTTTTGATATGACAGTGGTATGTTAACGGATTACACATACCACTGTCATATATATATAAAAAAAAAATGAAAATCACATTTTCTATGCAAGCGCCTGTGAGCAAAACCGGTTCGAGTGGTTCGTTTTCTGGAACATATTACATGTACTTGGTTCCAAGCTTAAGATGGCGGTCCGGATGCTTCATTCTTGCAAACCTACTTGTTATTAAATCATGTCAATAGTTTACACCCGTTGTGTTGTTAAAAAGAAAACGACTTATGTTTTGACTGGTTGACATAAACCCGATATAGGAACGCACGACCCGTTTCAGCTCATGTATTGACCGTATTGTCGCGTAATGTCAAGGTATTGCTAAAATGACGTCATAGGTATTGCTAAAATGACGTCATACAACTGGTATCCTTGTCTCAGCCCTTGGGTAAAAAAAGTATACTTTACAGGGGGATCCCGTGTTTTCATATCCATGACAAGGGGATTTCAACCAGAGAAGGGGTTGGTGGGGTGAGTAGAGATTCTTAATTTGACAAACACGAGGCTTGCCGAGTGGTTGCATACACAAAAGGGTAAATAGGCTTAGAAGTATTATCATTCACTTCCTTGGGGAGTAGGCAAGAGCATGCGAGCTCTGGGCCCCATGATGCTTTAGGCTTCCAAACACTTGGTTGCCTCGCGTTTTTCAACTTAAAACTCTTCCCTCTCTTGAGACAATCCCCCTTTCCTTCTCGATTTGTGATAGGTTGTAGGCTTCAAGGCAGAGGCAACTAATTCCGACCCCTGCAGGATATCTTTCATTACATAAAATTTGGACCTGAAAACAGATGTATGTTGTTCAAATGATTTTCACATTGCCATTAGATATCCTTTTGCTATTAAATGACAACAAATCACTATGAATTTTATGCATTAATTGTAAGTGTTTTATCAAAGTGCCAAGGCCACTCAGAGGTGCAGTGTATGACGGATCGAAATACCTGAGTAAAGCTAGCCCGAGTTTTCCTCTGGCCCTGACACCAGACATGGTGTCAGGGTCATAGGAAACTCGGGTTAGAGTAAAGCAAACGTAAAATGGTAGAAAATAAGAAGACAGCTTTGTTTTTTTTTCTAAAAGTAATAGTTCATTCCTGAGTGTTTTATTGGTGATGATCCTATGTCATTTTAAAGAATTAAATTTACTTTTAAAAGGCCGTGGTTGCGTTAACGTTCTGCTGAAAGATGTAGAATTAGTTTTAAAGCTCACTTGAATTAGCATACTATGATTAAGGTTAATTTAAAGATCGATTAATGTTGATGTTTAAATTATCCGTCATGTTTCTTGATAACCCACATCTCGATTCCCTGCGTATTAGACTCCTGTGAATTACTGTCCCAGTACATTTTTTGTTTCCTAAGTTTTTAAAGTCATGCATTCAATCTATTGATTTTTTCTACCTATAATAATTGATCTGTACCATTATTAGATATTGGGTCTTTGATAACTTTCGTTAGAAAAAACTTGTTGAATCGCATGCTCATATGCTTTAAACCAATGCAGCCTCTTTATTGCTATGGGAATATCCTTCTACACCAGGAATTGTCAAGATACATATATCAAGTGTAAATAGTATGTGTAAATAAGTGCATATTATTTATAGTGTACAAAATGTGCATTACCATATACATGTATATCTATTTAGTGAAGAAACAACCAATCCGAAGTCGCTAACCTCCTATTTGACAAACCTCATTCTGTAATGACATGCGATAATACATCACACAAGCCTTTTAAGACTTACATCGATGTCATACTGTGATTTGCTGAAACGAACTAGGTTTCGCCTCATAATCACTTCAACCAGCTAAACCAGCACGGCCATTTGTGTAGGCCTATTTCTTGGAAATGACGTCAAAACCAAAGTATCGAATGAAGAAACAATCGGAGATTTCACTCATCGATTGCTAACTGGAAAATCCAAGACTGAAAACAGTATTCAACGGGTGAGGGCCATTTTGATCACTCAAACTGGAGTGAGTACGAGTTACCTCCCCTCACACCAGGCGTAATAATTTGCGCAGAAAATGATAAAACAGGTCATTGTCTATGATTTTAATCACTAGCGGATATAAGAGGGGTTCCTGGACACCCCCCCACCCCCCACCCTTTTCGAAGGAGGACAATTTGTTCATAGCCTTAAAAATGGAAGTTAGTGAATAAAACAAAACAAACAAATACCTTAATACTATATTAATTAATATTAATAAATCAAAGTACTGGGAGTACTGTAAACGAACATTATTGTTTAATGCAAAATCAGTAATCTTCTAAGTTTAAAGTCGATAAATTTACTGATATTGGTTTAGGAATTAATTGCAAATTATTTGAAATGTTTGCAGCTGTTCTGATATGATTGAACACATGCATATTTCTGTAAGGTCCTGATTGAAATTGGAAGTTTATTGATCTATCTTGGATGGATGAAAATAAAATATGTCTTCTTTCTTTCGGGAAGCCATCATCAGTTATAATACAGCCAGGACTCTGTGACCTTATTGATGCCAACTTCTAATATGCACTAAATTTAGGCTAGTTCCATCGTTAGTTTAGCATATTTCAACTTAATATGATGAAACACACATAAAGAACTACTGAAAACCAAAACCAGAGCTACTAATCAAGGCCCGGATTAGGAATGTATCCTATTGAAAATGTACTCAAGCATGTATGGTACTTCAAAACAAAAAACTTGACTCCTTTTGTTCAGGAATCATTTGATGTTAATAAATCTTTATATGAGAAGATATACTTCTGGTATAATTACAGCATTGTACACAATGTGATAAAGAATAACAACCATATAAAGACTATCTTCATCAAATAATTCAGCAAACAGGAAAAGAAAACTTCAAGCTTCATTTTCAACTTCAAACTGATAAAGGTTACAGTCCATTCGATGGGATGACACATTCCCTATTTATTGTCCCTTTCCATTGTTGACCATCCAATCATAGTGAACCACACACAGTTCAGCAATGTAATTGCACAAATCACATCCTTTATGTGGAGAGAACAGTTTTCGGGGTGTTATAAGATTCCATAACTGTATGCAAATTTGTGAATCATTCCATATCTATATCTATATATATACCGTTCGTGTATATATTTAGACATATCAAAATTGGAATGACACAGGAGATTTGCAAGTTTAAGTTCACCATCAGTCATGGGAGGTTTACGTAAAATGTTATATTTACCGGGGTAATTAGTAATTTTGATTATATATTTATCAAGCTTTATTCTGTACTTTCTACCAGTGCTTATATTAGAGAATGGACACAATTATATGTTCTCCAATGTCAAAATTAACCATATGTAAAATATTAGGGGTTTATTTGACCGAGACGTATTTAAAATGTTTGTAATCATTCGCCATTCGAGGCCTGATTGCCGTCATATTTTAATTACCAAAATGGACCTGAAAGCAATATTTTAAAAAAGAGAATGATCTGTGACTTGAATATTTCATAAAAATAATTTAATACATCGTTTATTCACTTCATTCAGATCTTCAGACACCACATAATTTGTGAAGTCATATATAGAAATATATGAACCATTTTGTTATTGATTAATAGTTCACACAAGTAAGCACTAGATGTAAGCAGTAAGTATATGTACCGCTATCTACTGGCATGACTTTGAGTACAGTAGACTACACTCGCTTTGTGGATATTGACAGGATAACATATATTTACATACTAATTCAATTTTAGAATTGTAACTGAAATCTTGTAACAGCATGGCACAAATAGTCATCTGAACATTTGTTGTATATTGAAAAAATATTTAAGGTAAATATTAACTCATTTGCTTGACTTAAATTTTCAGTTTATCAATTCATCGATTACTCTGTGTTTGAAGTATGGTGTAGTGAGAATTTCAAGTCTTGATTATGACTTGATGAAAATTCTAAATTAACAAATTATTAAAATGAATTTCTTTGAAAAATAACACAAGTTCCACAGCAATATTATATAGAGTATCAATCACAATATATCAGAAGTTATCAAACTACAGATAACAATTAACGAATGAATATCAAATTAAGTGAATATCACAAGTATTTTTGCATTTGTTTTTAGATAATCCGGATTTCCGTCTTTAAAAAAAAATACCTAGTAGACGTAGTGCATAGTAAACGTAGCCATGTAACAGCTGATTTTAATCAGATATAGCTTAACATGAACTTAACACCGTCACAGAAGTTCGTCGCAATCGAAAATTTGGTCGTGAATTCTGTATTTTGCAAATTATTTCAAAATACTTTCAGGTAAAAGAAAACAAAAATTCTCGTAAAAATATCGATTTTGGGTCGACTATCGGCCATTTCGGTAATTCAACTCCAACGACAATCGGGCCGCGATTCGCAAATGAATAATTAATTTAAAATTCGGTCAAATAAACTCCATTATTTTATATATGATACAATCAGGCATTGCAGAACATATATTTTGGTCAATCCTCTGAAAATAATGCCAATTTATATTATAATTAAGCCCGATTTTTCTTCGTTTCGGTATTTCCAAGTCTGCTTCACGTGTGGTCCGTTTCAGTAAATATTCTCGTCTTTGCCGAAATAAAAACAAGCTATATAATTGTTCATTTAAACATGACAACAACTGCCAACCACACGTATCCAAAAATGTTATTGTTGATATCATCTGAATATTGCCGTAGTTATCTGTCACTTCGATTGTAAACCCCATGCCAAAGTGAAGGAAGAATCGACCAATCAAATTGGTTTGTTTTTGATTTCCGTAAATCTTGCAGTTACCTCCCTTACAACAGTAAATACGTTCCAAGTATCGCCTACAACAAGCAATCCCGTGCACATAGCAAGATATTATCATTTGCATTTGATTTATTGGGTCATTTTCGTCAAAGGAAAATGGTATATGGAAATCGATGACAATTTTAACGCTATGACCAGTCACCCTGACCACAAATGCCACCTAATTGTAAGCCTATACATATGTACAGTTCTTTCTCGCAAACACGTCCAGTAACTACAGTATAGTATGATACAATGTATCGTCTCGTATGCCGTCATTGATATATTTCTTTCTCTAAATTATAGAAATACACACCTAGTTGATAATGATGTAACATTGTAGAATATATATATTACACATTTAAGTAAATCGCGGACAAATTTGCAGACCTATGCTATAATGTCAGCCGTTTTGGAAAGAACACGGAAGAGCAAAACTTTCTAAACATCCGGAGACGAATGCGCCTGCGCAATAGTTGTTTACATAAATATATTGACCTGGACCGGAGTTATTCGCAAAGTTCAGGTTCATTTAGTCTTCTCATTTCGCTAGCGTAATGCATTTCTCAAATCGTATGCATCTTGAAAACACCTACTGTATACATTTCAACCTTTTCGGTAAAACTACTATATAAAACGAAGATGTTTTTGCAAGTAAGTTATTTGAAGCGTAAGGCAATGGGGGCAGCCATATTTCATTGAAACAGACAGTAGATGGCGTATTGGTGAATGTGGCTACCATATATGGTTATATTTCTCAGTCCAGTTCTTGATCACAATAACCGAACATTAATGTTCGTTTAAAAAGTACAGACAATCAATGAAGGTGACAATGTGAAAGTGAATCGTAATCATATATGAGCCGGAAAATTTGCACCGGTTATTGTCTTTTTAATTACCGCTTTCAACAAATATAATTGGAAATTCCGGATCGAAACACATAACGGTTTTTATGCAGATGAAGAGCCTGCTCCACTGGCGGATTTAAGGGGGTGGGTGTGGGGGGCGCACGACCCCCCCCCCCCCCCCCCCCCTAAAATTGTATTAATCTATCGTGAAATACACTAGAATGCAGGATTTTCCCGGAGTAGTACCCCCGGATCCCAGTAATTTGGCTTTAGTCCATGTCGACTTTATGAATAAGGTGTATTAACGAAGTCAATAACTTTCTCTACACGAGCAAGTTACAAACTTTCAATATCATTAATTTTGCACTGGAGTCACGTCAGATACATAACGTTGAATGCATCGATGAATTCGTGCAACTTACTCTCTAGAAAACGATCCTGAATGATTGCAAATTTGCTGTATTCATTTTCTGCCGGGGGGCTTTGCTCCCCTGGAACCCCCTACCCAGACCCCTCCCCAAAAACAATTCGGCTCGTGCCTATGGCGCTCGCATTATCACTAAATTACTGGACCCCCCCTCCCCTTTCGAAAATCCTGGATCCGCGCTTGTTTATGGTTTTTTCTATAATTTATCTATCTTAAACAGGAGATAGCGTGTTGTTAGGTTTTTTTTTTCAGCGGAGCAATGATTGTCCCGTGCAATGATTGTCTCCACGGGATTTATCTTAGAAATAAGCGACAGTGGATTCCCCCAAGAGTTCCAATAAATAAGTCGGCGAGGATAGCTAAAGATGGATGTATTTTGCACAGCACCTAATAATTTATTGATAAGCTAGACCTACTTTTTAAAGTAGAAGGTCAGAACCTAAAAAAAAAAGGTAATATATATTATATATACTTTTCTGCAAATGCGCCCAGAAGGGATGTTAGTACCATGTTACACACTCTTTTCTAAGAGTCTGTTCCCAAAACCGAAGAAGAAGAACTTCAGTATTGTTCACTTATAGATTACAACAACTACTGGGTATATATGTGTTGGAGATGATTTATTTTAAAACATCAGCTAACATCTGTAAAAAAAGAAAATCTCCATCAGCTCCATAACTGGTACTGTTATAATAATGTTAATAATTGCTGCCCACCCTTCATCATGATCAAGAGACACTTTTCCAGCAACACAGTAATACAGAACGCCTACCACAGAGCATTAACAGGTGGTGCTTTTCGTCACATTTCCTCAGCTGTAGGCTCTGACACTCAGATGACTGTCATTTTCTTCAAGCCACATTCTCCCCAAGAGTGGCCAGCCAAAAGCTCACACTAATACAATGATAGTGTTTGCTCGTATTACACCGCCTCTCTTGAGAATTTAATACTCCAGGGAGCTTTTTCTGGAACATCCTCTAAGTTGAAGGTCTTGACACTAGTGACACCCTGCTACCCTCAGAGAGAAGCTTGGACAATATATTCAAGTTGAGTGTAATGTTCACTCAGCTAGCGGCCCTGACACTGGGGAGATTGTGTAGTAGACTGTTTTTCTTGTAACAGGCGAGACTACACAGTGGAACACCAGTCCGAGAACAGGAATACTTCTTTATGTTCTTACACCCTGATATGCTGCAGGGCTCCTTTCCCTTTGGAGGTCTGAAATAAAAAAAAAATGAAAATAAACATTTTATTGAACAAATCTAAACAAAACTCTCTATTCAAAATTACAGAGAAACATAACTGATGGAGGATAAATTTTTAACTGGAGCCATAGTCCTTGGTCAATAACACAAGTTTTTGTTTTCAGTGTCCTCACAACAGCCAGGGTCATATGAGGACGGGTGTCATGGAGACACCAACGGCCTGGGTCATATGAGGACGGGTGTCAAAGAGACACCAACAGCCAGGGTCATATGAGGGCGGGTGTCATGGAGACCACGGCCTGGGTCATATGAGGACGGGTGTCATGGAGACACCCAAGAGCCTGGGTCATATGAGGACGGGTGTCATGGAGAGACCAACGGCCTGGGTCATATGAGGACGTGGTAATGGAGACACCAAGAGCCAGGGTCATATGAGGACGGGTGTCATGGAGACACCAACAGCCAGGGTCATATGAGGACGGGTGTCATGGAGACACCAACAGCCAGGGTCATGGAGACACCAACAGCCAGGGTCATATGAGGACAGTGCCAAGGAGACACCAAAAGCCAGGGTCATATGAGGACGGGTGTCATGGAGACACCAACAGCCAGGGTCATAGGAGGACGGGTGTCATCTTGGAGACACCAACAACCAGGGTCATATAAGGACAGTGCCAAGGAGACACCTATAGAAGAAAACACAACACAGAAAGAAAGAGTAGTGAGGAAAGAAAAGAAAGATTTAATATCCAAAATGTTACAATTGGTCTCTTCAATATTCCCTAAATTAGGGTCTACAGTTACACACAGAATGTTTTAGATATCAGCTGTTTTACATAATGAATTTTAGGAGTATTGGTTCAGATTTTCATCAAGGCACAATAAACAACTGGGTTTGCTAATACTTCATGTACATGTATCCTGGTAATACCTTGCAGCTTGAGCTGTGAATGGGAGCTGAAATCCGAGGTCAAGTCAGACGGTTTGTTACGATCGAAGGGGACACCGTAACGACCATAGCTGTGAAAAA
>NW_022980619.1:0-14916 GCF_902652985.1 Pecten maximus
GTATGTACTTTTCGATATTACGACCAGTCTACTGTATGTGCTTCACAATCACAAAAGTTATATTTAGTTCTACATTGAGTAACGTGATCTTTTTAATGTACTGCACATATGTCGGTGGTGTTCATATGAACAACTTTTAACAACAAGCACCGTAAGTCATGGTACATAACTTCTCTACACATTTTGATATAGGTTGTCGCATGTTGAACAATCCTATGTTCAGAGGATTATCTTTCTTGAGGCAATAGCATTTGTTTGTTTATTGTGCACAACATAGTGTTGACAATATCCATGAAATTTTGTTCTAATTTCAGACACGTAATAAGGTAACACTCAACGAGAATGCTATGTTCCGTAATCCTGTTGAATCCGCGCCAAATGATACAAATCGTTACCTTTACCTTTCGCTACATCGTTAATTGTATGAGCCGTTTAAAAGCACGATGCTAATTTTTTGATAGTAATGTAATTACAACATTTGATGATATTTTGATTATGACGGGCTTATCATGATGTTCAGGTGAAACGCTGGTTGTTGTTGTTGTTTCATAAATAGTATCAATTCCAATAGAATTGAAATGTTTTTTTGAACACATACTAGTTTTCCAGGAAAAAATCTGTTTGATCATACGTATATAAAACTACTAAGAATGTGGACGGATGAGGATACAGCTGGACTTTAACCTAGATCGAAAGCGAGGTGAATATATATTCAAAGTTCGCGATAGCATATCAAACAACGGATGGGGTATTTTTTATATAGTATTGCAACGCATAAGAGCTGCCTTAGTCTTAGTTAGTCATAAAGGATACCGTAACAAAATACGATTGGTCTAGGGTAGCATGTTAAAAGTTTGATATATGGATACATGTGTGCAATATACCGTCAATCCAGGGTCAACGCAACAGGTGCCCCTGAAGGCATAATTTATTTTGGTCTTAAAAGCAATCATCAGTAGTTTATGTACTCAAGAGTATTACTTTTTTACTTTTATCTATTTATTCATGTATTGTGTTATTTTTTCCTTCTTCATCGTGACAATCGGTGAACTGTTAATGTGGATATTTTTTATATGCACTTTTGTATCAGGCGGTGTATACGCTGTTGGCCCTGTTATATATTTAAAACATACTGTCATTGTCTGATTTTTTTCTGTTAGGACAGTCATATTTAGTCACATATCTAAATATATCTTAGTTGATGTCTATATGCAGTTACCATTTTTGTTTGTACGGGTAAACAAGGTAAGGGGTCGAAATTAGTTTTAAACAATATATCACTGTAACAAGACATTTCGATACTTATAACCAGCGTCTACTAAAAACATACAAGTATATCTAAAGTTTACTTCGGTAAAGAGCTAATGTCTACCTGGCCTGAATTTAACTTCCTGGTAATCACCACTCCTTTGTTTCGTATACACAATTAACGTTTGAAATGCGTTATAAAATGAATATAAAACATATATATCATCAGTTCAAAGTCTACAGTCATGTCTTATGATAATAATACAAAACTCAACACTTACCTTAGAACCTTAGAAGTGTCTGATGTTAACGAATGATTCGTCGTTGTGTATATCACTTCCAAGTATGTACCTGTTATTATGTCGATATTACGACCAGTCTACTGTATGTGCTTCACAATCACAAAAGTTATATTTAGTTCTACATTGAGTAACGTGATCTTTTTAATGTACTGCACATATGTCGGTGGTGTTCATATGAACAACTTTTAACAACAAGCACCGTAAGTCATGGTACATAACTTCTCTACACATTTTGATATAGGTTGTCGCATGTTGAACAATCCTATGTTCAGAGGATTATCTTTCTTGAGGCAATAGCATTTGTTTGTTTATTGTGCACAACATAGTGTTGACAATATCCATGAAATTTTGTTCTAATTTCAGACACGTAATAAGGTAACACTCAACGAGAATGCTATGTTCCGTAATCCTGTTGAATCCGCGCCAAATGATACAAATCGTTACCTTTACCTTTCGCTACATCGTTAATTGTATGAGCCGTTTAAAAGCACGATGCTAATTTTTGATAGTAATGTAATTACAACATTTGATGATATTTTGATTATGACGGGCTTATCATGATGTTCAGGTGAAACGCTGGTTGTTGTTGTTGTTTCATAAATAGTATCAATTCCAATAGAATTGAAATGGTTTTTTGAACACATACTAGTTTTCCAGGAAAAAATCTTTTTGATCATACGTATATAAAACTACTAAGAATGTGGACGGATGAGGATACAGCTGGACTTTAACCTAGATCGAAAGCGAGGTGAATATATATTCAAAGTTCGGGATAGCATATCAAACAACGGATGGGGTATTTTTTTTATATAGTATTGCAACGCATAAGAGCTGCCTTAGTCTTAGTTAGTCATAAAGGATACCGTAACAAAATACGATTGGTCTAGGGTAGCATGTTAAAAGTTTGATATATGGATACATGTGTGCAATATACCGTCAATCCAGGGTCAACGCAACAGGTGCCCCTGAAGGGATAATTTATTTTGGTCTTAAAAGCAATCATCAGTAGTTTATGTACTCAAGAGTATTACTTTTTTACTTTTATCTATTTATTCATGTATTGTGTTATTTTTTCCTTCTTCATCGTGACAATCGGTGAACTGTTAATGTGGATATTTTTTATATGCACTTTTGTATCAGGCGGTGTATACGCTGTTGGCCCTGTTATATATTTAAAACATACTGTCATTGTCTGATTTTTTTCTGTTAGGACAGTCATATTTAGTCACATATCTAAATATATCTTAGTTGATGTCTATATGCAGTTACCATTTTTGTTAGTACGGGTAAACAAGGTAAGGGGTCGAAATTAGTTTTAAACAATATATCACTGTAACAAGACATTTCGATACTTATAACCAGCGTCTACTAAAAATATACAAGTATATCTAAAGTTTACTTCGGTAAAGAGCTAATGTCTACCTGGCCTGAATTTAACTTCCTGGTAATCACCACTCCTTTGTTTCGTATACACAATTAACGTTTGAAATGCGTTATAAAATGAATATAAAACATATATATCATCAGTTCAAAGTCTACAGTCATGTCTTATGATAATAATACAAAACTCAACACTTACCTTAGAACCTTAGAAGTGTCTGATGTTAACGAATGATTCGTCGTTGTGTATATCACTTCCAAGTATGTACCTGTTATTATGTCGATATTACGACCAGTCTACTGTATGTGCTTCACAATCACAAAAGTTATATTTAGTTCTACATTGAGTAACGTGATCTTTTTAATGTACTGCACATATGTCGGTGGTGTTCATATGAACAACTTTTAACAACAAGCACCGTAAGTCATGGTACATAACTTCTCTACACATTTCGATATAGGTTGTCGCATGTTGAACAATCCTATGTTCAGAGGATTATCTTTCTTGAGGCAATAGCATTTGTTTGTTTATTGTGCACAACATAGTGTTGACAATATCCATGAAATTTTGTTCTAATTTCAGACACGTAATAAGGTAACACTCAACGAGAATGCTATGTTCCGTAATCCTGTTGAATCCGCGCCAAATGATACAAATCGTTACCTTTACCTTTCGCTACATCGTTAATTGTATGAGCCGTTTAAAAGCACGATGCTAATTTTTTGATAGTAATGTAATTACAACATTTGATGATATTTTGATTATGACGGGCTTATCATGATGTTCAGGTGAAACGCTGGTTGTTGTTGTTGTTTCATAAATAGTATCAATTCCAATAGAATTGAAATGGTTTTTTTGAACACATACTAGTTTTCCAGGAAAAAATCTTTTTGATCATACGTATATAAAACTACTAAGAATGTGGACGGATGAGGATACAGCTGGACTTTAACCTAGATCGAAAGCGAGGTGAATATATATTCAAAGTTCGCGATAGCATATCAAACAACGGATGGGGTATTTTTTATATAGTATTGCAACGCATAAGAGCTGCCTTAGTCTTAGTTAGTCATAAAGGATACCGTAACAAAATACGATTGGTCTAGGGTAGCATGTTAAAAGTTTGATATATGGATACATGTGTGCAATATACCGTCAATCCAGGGTCAACGCAACAGGTGCCCCTGAAGGGATAATTTATTTTGGTCTTAAAAGCAATCATCAGTAGTTTATGTACTCAAGAGTATTACTTTTTTACTTTTATCTATTTATTCATGTATTGTGTTATTTTTTCCTTCTTCATCGTGACAATCGGTGAACTGTTACTGTGGATATTTTTTTTATGCACTTTTGTATCAGGCGGTGTATACGCTGTTGGCCCTGTTATATATTTAAAACATACTGTCATTGTCTGATTTTTTTCTGTTAGGACAGTCATATTTAGTCACATATCTAAATATATCTTAGTTGATGTCTATATGCAGTTACCATTTTTGTTAGTACGGGTAAACAAGGTAAGGGGTCGAAATTAGTTTTAAACAATATATCACTGTAACAAGACATTTCGATACTTATAACCAGCGTCTACTAAAAACATACAAGTATATCTAAAGTTTACTTCGGTAAAGAGCTAATGTCTACCTGGCCTGAATTTAACTTCCTGGTAATCACCACTCCTTTGTTTCGTATACACAATTAACGTTTGAAATGCGTTATAAAATGAATATAAAACATATATATCATCAGTTCAAAGTCTACAGTCATGTCTTATGATAATAATACAAAACTCAACACTTACCTTAGAACCTTAGAAGTGTCTGATGTTAACGAATGATTCGTCGTTGTGTATATCACTTCCAAGTATGTACCTGTTATTATGTCGATATTACGACCAGTCTACTGTATGTGCTTCACAATCACAAAAGTTATATTTAGTTCTACATTGAGTAACGTGATCTTTTTAATGTACTGCACATATGTCGGTGGTGTTCATATGAACAACTTTTAACAACAAGCACCGTAAGTCATGGTACATAACTTCTCTACACATTTCGATATAGGTTGTCGCATGTTGAACAATCCTATGTTCAGAGGATTATCTTTCTTGAGGCAATAGCATTTGTTTGTTTATTGTGCACAACATAGTGTTGACAATATCCATGAAATTTTGTTCTAATTTCAGACACGTAATAAGGTAACACTCAACGAGAATGCTATGTTCCGTAATCCTGTTGAATCCGCGCCAAATGATACAAATCGTTACCTTTACCTTTCGCTACATCGTTAATTGTATGAGCCGTTTAAAAGCACGATGCTAATTTTTTGATAGTAATGTAATTACAACATTTGATGATATTTTGATTATGACGGGCTTATCATGATGTTCAGGTGAAACGCTGGTTGTTGTTGTTGTTTCATAAATAGTATCAATTCCAATAGAATTGAAATGGTTTTTTGAACACATACTAGTTTTCCAGGAAAAAATCTTTTTGATCATACGTATATAAAACTACTAAGAATGTGGACGGATGAGGATACAGCTGGACTTTAACCTAGATCGAAAGCGAGGTGAATATATATTCAAAGTTCGCGATAGCATATCAAACAACGGATGGGGTATTTTTTTATATAGTATTGCAACGCATAAGAGCTGCCTTAGTCTTAGTTAGTCATAAAGGATACCGTAACAAAATACGATTGGTCTAGGGTAGCATGTTAAAAGTTTGATATATGGATACATGTGTGCAATATACCGTCAATCCAGGGTCAACGCAACAGGTGCCCCTGAAGGGATAATTTATTTTGGTCTTAAAAGCAATCATCAGTAGTTTATGTACTCAAGAGTATTACTTTTTTACTTTTATCTATTTATTCATGTATTGTGTTATTTTTTCCTTCTTCATCGTGACAATCGGTGAACTGTTACTGTGGATATTTTTTTTATGCACTTTTGTATCAGGCGGTGTATACGCTGTTGGCCCTGTTATATATTTAAAACATACTGTCATTGTCTGATTTTTTTCTGTTAGGACAGTCATATTTAGTCACATATCTAAATATATCTTAGTTGATGTCTATATGCAGTTACCATTTTTGTTAGTACGGGTAAACAAGGTAAGGGGTCGAAATTAGTTTTAAACAATATATCACTGTAACAAGACATTTCGATACTTATAACCAGCGTCTACTAAAAACATACAAGTATATCTAAAGTTTACTTCGGTAAAGAGCTAATGTCTACCTGGCCTGAATTTAACTTCCTGGTAATCACCACTCCTTTGTTTCGTATACACAATTAACGTTTGAAATGCGTTATAAAATGAATATAAAACATATATATCATCAGTTCAAAGTCTACAGTCATGTCTTATGATAATAATACAAAACTCAACACTTACCTTAGAACCTTAGAAGTGTCTGATGTTAACGAATGATTCGTCGTTGTGTATATCACTTCCAAGTATGTACCTGTTATTATGTCGATATTACGACCAGTCTACTGTATGTGCTTCACAATCACAAAAGTTATATTTAGTTCTACATTGAGTAACGTGATCTTTTTAATGTACTGCACATATGTCGGTGGTGTTCATATGAACAACTTTTAACAACAAGCACCGTAAGTCATGGTACATAACTTCTCTACACATTTTGATATAGGTTGTCGCATGTTGAACAATCCTATGTTCAGAGGATTATCTTTCTTGAGGCAATAGCATTTGTTTGTTTATTGTGCACAACATAGTGTTGACAATATCCATGAATTTTTTTTCTAATTTCAGACACGTAATAAGGTAACACTCAACGAGAATGCTATGTTCCGTAATCCTGTTGAATCCGCGCCAAATGATACAAATCGTTACCTTTACCTTTCGCTACATCGTTAATTGTATGAGCCGTTTAAAAGCACGATGCTAATTTTTTGATAGTAATGTAATTACAACATTTGATGATATTTTTATTATGACGGGCTTATCATGATGTTCAAGTAAAACGCTGGTTGTTGTTGTTGTTTCATAAATAGTATCAATTCCAATAGAATTGAAATGTTTTTTTGAACACATACTAGTTTTCCAGGAAAAAATCTTGTTGATCATACGTATATAAAACTACTAAGAATGTGGACGGATGAGGATACAGCTGGACTTTAACCTAGATCGAAAGCGAGGTGAATATATATTCAAAGTTCGGGATAGCATATCAAACAACGGATGGGGTATATTTTTCATATAGTATTGCAACGCATAAGAGCTGCCTTAGTCTTAGTTAGTCATAAAGGATACCGTAACAAAATACGATTGGTCTAGGGTAGCATGTTAAAAGTTTGATATATGGATACATGTGTGCAATATACCGTCAATCCAGGGTCAACGCAACAGGTGCCCCTGAAGGGATAATTTATTTTGGTCTTAAAAGCAATCATCAGTAGTTTATGTACTCAAGAGTATTACTTTTTTTACTTTTATCTATTTATTCATGTATTGTGTTATTTTTTCCTTCTTCATCGTGACAATCGGTGAACTGTTACTGTGGATATTTTTTTTATGCACTTTTGTATCAGGCGGTGTATACGCTGTTGGCCCTGTTATATATTTAAAACATACTGTCATTGTCTGATTTTTTTCTGTTAGGACAGTCATATTTAGTCACATATCTAAATATATCTTAGTTGATGTCTATATGCAGTTACCATTTTTGTTAGTACGGGTAAACAAGGTAAGGGGTCGAAATTAGTTTTAAACAATATATCACTGTAACAAGACATTTCGATACTTATAACCAGCGTCTACTAAAAACATACAAGTATATCTAAAGTTTACTTCGGTAAAGAGCTAATGTCTACCTGGCCTGAATTTAACTTCCTGGTAATCACCACTCCTTTGTTTCGTATACACAATTAACGTTTGAAATGCGTTATAAAATGAATATAAAACATATATATCATCAGTTCAAAGTCTACAGTCATGTCTTATGATAATAATACAAAACTCAACACTTACCTTAGAACCTTAGAAGTGTCTGATGTTAACGAATGATTCGTCGTTGTGTATATCACTTCCAAGTATGTACCTGTTATTATGTCGATATTACGACCAGTCTACTGTATGTGCTTCACAATCACAAAAGTTATATTTAGTTCTACATTGAGTAACGTGATCTTTTTAATGTACTGCACATATGTCGGTGGTGTTCATATGAACAACTTTTAACAACAAGCACCGTAAGTCATGGTACATAACTTCTCTACACATTTTGATATAGGTTGTCGCATGTTGAACAATCCTATGTTCAGAGGATTATCTTTCTTGAGGCAATAGCATTTGTTTGTTTATTGTGCACAACATAGTGTTGACAATATCCATGAATTTTTTTTCTAATTTCAGACACGTAATAAGGTAACACTCAACGAGAATGCTATGTTCCGTAATCCTGTTGAATCCGCGCCAAATGATACAAATCGTTACCTTTACCTTTCGCTACATCGTTAATTGTATGAGCCGTTTAAAAGCACGATGCTAATTTTTGATAGTAATGTAATTACAACATTTGATGATATTTTTATTATGACGGGCTTATCATGATGTTCAGGTGAAACGCTGGTTGTTGTTGTTGTTTCATAAATAGTATCAATTCCAATAGAATTGAAATGGTTTTTTGAACACATACTAGTTTTCCAGGAAAAAATCGTTTTGATCATACGTATATAAAACTACTAAGAATGTGGACGGATGAGGATACAGCTGGACTTTAACCTAGATCGAAAGCGAGGTGAATATATATTCAAAGTTCGCGATAGCATATCAAACAACGGATGGGGTATTTTTTATATAGTATTGCAACGCATAAGAGCTGCCTTAGTCTTAGTTAGTCATAAAGGATACCGTAACAAAATACGATTGGTCTAGGGTAGCATGTTAAAAGTTTGATATATGGATACATGTGTGCAATATACCGTCAATCCAGGGTCAACGCAACAGGTGCCCCTGAAGGCATAATTTATTTTGGTCTTAAAAGCAATCATCAGTAGTTTATGTACTCAAGAGTATTACTTTTTTACTTTTATCTATTTATTCATGTATTGTGTTATTTTTTCCTTCTTCATCGTGACAATCGGTGAACTGTTAATGTGGATATTTTTTATATGCACTTTTGTATCAGGCGGTGTATACGCTGTTGGCCCTGTTATATCTTTAAAACATACTGTCATTGTCTGATTTTTTTCTGTTAGGACAGTCATATTTAGTCACATATCTAAATATATCTTAGTTGATGTCTATATGCAGTTACCATTTTTGTTTAGTACGGGTAAACAAGGTAAGGGGTCGAAATTAGTTTTAAACAATATATCACTGTAACAAGACATTTCGATACTTATAACCAGCGTCTACTAAAAACATACAAGTATATCTAAAGTTTACTTCGGTAAAGAGCTAATGTCTACCTGGCCTGAATTTAACTTCCTGGTAATCACCACTCCTTTGTTTCGTATACACAATTAACGTTTGAAATGCGTTATAAAATGAATATAAAACATATATATCATCAGTTCAAAGTCTACAGTCATGTCTTATGATAATAATACAAAACTCAACACTTACCTTAGAACCTTAGAAGTGTCTGATGTTAACGAATGATTCGTCGTTGTGTATATCACTTCCAAGTATGTACCTGTTATTATGTCGATATTACGACCAGTCTACTGTATGTGCTTCACAATCACAAAAGTTATATTTAGTTCTACATTGAGTAACGTGATCTTTTTAATGTACTGCACATATGTCGGTGGTGTTCATATGAACAACTTTTAACAACAAGCACCGTAAGTCATGGTACATAACTTCTCTACACATTTCGATATAGGTTGTCGCATGTTGAACAATCCTATGTTCAGAGGATTATCTTTCTTGAGGCAATAGCATTTGTTTGTTTATTGTGCACAACATAGTGTTGACAATATCCATGAAATTTTGTTCTAATTTCAGACACGTAATAAGGTAACACTCAACGAGAATGCTATGTTCCGTAATCCTGTTGAATCCGCGCCAAATGATACAAATCGTTACCTTTACCTTTCGCTACATCGTTAATTGTATGAGCCGTTTAAAAGCACGATGCTAATTTTTGATAGTAATGTAATTACAACATTTGATGATATTTTGATTATGACGGGCTTATCATGATGTTCAGGTGAAACGCTGGTTGTTGTTGTTGTTTCATAAATAGTATCAATTCCAATAGAATTGAAATGGTTTTTTGAACACATACTAGTTTTCCAGGAAAAAATCTTTTTGATCATACGTATATAAAACTACTAAGAATGTGGACGGAAGAGGATACAGCTGGACTTTAACCTAGATCGAAAGCGAGGTGAATATATATTCAAAGTTCGCGATAGCATATCAAACAACGGATGGGGTATTTTTTATATAGTATTGCAACGCATAAGAGCTGCCTTAGTCTTAGTTAGTCATAAAGGATACCGTAACAAAATACGATTGGTCTAGGGTAGCATGTTAAAAGTTTGATATATGGATACATGTGTGCAATATACCGTCAATCCAGGGTCAACGCAACAGGTGCCCCTGAAGGGATAATTTATTTTGGTCTTAAAAGCAATCATCAGTAGTTTATGTACTCAAGAGTATTACTTTTTTACTTTTATCTATTTATTCATGTATTGTGTTATTTTTTCCTTCTTCATCGTGACAATCGGTGAACTGTTAATGTGGATATTTTTTATATGCACTTTTGTATCAGGCGGTGTATACGCTGTTGGCCCTGTTATATATTTAAAACATACTGTCATTGTCTGATTTTTTTCTGTTAGGACAGTCATATTTAGTCACATATCTAAATATATCTTAGTTGATGTCTATATGCAGTTACCATTTTTGTTAGTACGGGTAAACAAGGTAAGGGGTCGAAATTAGTTTTAAACAATATATCACTGTAACAAGACATTTCGATACTTATAACCAGCGTCTACTAAAAACATACAAGTATATCTAAAGTTTACTTCGGTAAAGAGCTAATGTCTACCTGGCCTGAATTTAACTTCCTGGTAATCACCACTCCTTTGTTTCGTATACACAATTAACGTTTGAAATGCGTTATAAAATGAATATAAAACATATATATCATCAGTTCAAAGTCTACAGTCATGTCTTATGATAATAATACAAAACTCAACACTTACCTTAGAACCTTAGAAGTGTCTGATGTTAACGAATGATTCGTCGTTGTGTATATCACTTCCAAGTATGTACCTGTTATGATGTCGATATTACGACCAGTCTACTGTATGTGCTTCACAATCACAAAAGTTATATTTAGTTCTACATTGAGTAACGTGATCTTTTTAATGTACTGCACATATGTCGGTGGTGTTCATATGAACAACTTTTAACAACAAGCACCGTAAGTCATGGTACATAACTTCTCTACACATTTCGATATAGGTTGTCGCATGTTGAACAATCCTATGTTCAGAGGATTATCTTTCTTGAGGCAATAGCATTTGTTTGTTTATTGTGCACAACATAGTGTTGACAATATCCATGAAATTTTGTTCTAATTTCAGACACGTAATAAGGTAACACTCAACGAGAATGCTATGTTCCGTAATCCTGTTGAATCCGCGCCAAATGATACAAATCGTTACCTTTACCTTTCGCTACATCGTTAATTGTATGAGCCGTTTAAAAGCACGATGCTAATTTTTGATAGTAATGTAATTACAACATTTGATGATATTTTGATTATGACGGGCTTATCATGATGTTCAAGTGAAACGCTGGTTGTTGTTGTTGTTTCATAAATAGTATCAATTCCAATAGAATTGAAATGGTTTTTGAACACATACTAGTTTTCCAGGAAAACATTTTTTTGATCATACGTATATAAAACTACTAAGAATGTGGACGGATGAGGATACAGCTGGACTTTAACCTAGATCGAAAGCGAGGTGAATATATATTCAAAGTTCGCGATAGCATATCAAACAACGGATGGGGTATTTTTTATATAGTATTGCAACGCATAAGAGCTGCCTTAGTCTTAGTTAGTCATAAAGGATACCGTAACAAAATACGATTGGTCTAGGGTAGCATGTTAAAAGTTTGATATATGGATACATGTGTGCAATATACCGTCAATCCAGGGTCAACGCAACAGGTGCCCCTGAAGGGATAATTTATTTTGGTCTTAAAAGCAATCATCAGTAGTTTATGTACTCAAGAGTATTACTTTTTTACTTTTATCTATTTATTCATGTATTGTGTTATTTTTTCCTTCTTCATCGTGACAATCGGTGAACTGTTAATGTGGATATTTTTTATATGCACTTTTGTATCAGGCGGTGTATACGCTGTTGGCCCTGTTATATATTTAAAACATACTGTCATTGTCTGATTTTTTTCTGTTAGGACAGTCATATTTAGTCACATATCTAAATATATCGTAGTTGATGTCTATATGCAGTTACCATTTTTGTTTAGTACGGGTAAACAAGGTAAGGGGTCGAAATTAGTTTTAAACAATATATCACTGTAACAAGACATTTCGATACTTATAACCAGCGTCTACTAAAAACATACAAGTATATCTAAAGTTTACTTCGGTAAAGAGCTAATGTCTACCTGGCCTGAATTTAACTTCCTGGTAATCACCACTCCTTTGTTTCGTATACACAATTAACGTTTGAAATGCGTTATAAAATGAATATAAAACATATATATCATCAGTTCAAAGTCTACAGTCATGTCTTATGATAATAATACAAAACTCAACACTTACCTTAGAACCTTAGAAGTGTCTGATGTTAACGAATGATTCGTCGTTGTGTATATCACTTCCAAGTATGTACCTGTTATTATGTCGATATTACGACCAGTCTACTGTATGTGCTTCACAATCACAAAAGTTATATTTAGTTCTACATTGAGTAACGTGATCTTTTTAATGTACTGCACATATGTCGGTGGTGTTCATATGAACAACTTTTAACAACAAGCACCGTAAGTCATGGTACATAACTTCTCTACACATTTCGATATAGGTTGTCGCATGTTGAACAATCCTATGTTCAGAGGATTATCTTTCTTGAGGCAATAGCATTTGTTTGTTTATTGTGCACAACATAGTGTTGACAATATCCATGAAATTTTGTTCTAATTTCAGACACGTAATAAGGTAACACTCAACGAGAATGCTATGTTCCGTAATCCTGTTGAATCCGCGCCAAATGATACAAATCGTTACCTTTACCTTTCGCTACATCGTTAATTGTATGAGCCGTTTAAAAGCACGATGCTAATTTTTGATAGTAATGTAATTACAACATTTGATGATATTTTGATTATGACGGGCTTATCATGATGTTCAGGTGAAACGCTGGTTGTTGTTGTTGTTTCATAAATAGTATCAATTCCAATAGAATTGAAATGGTTTTTTGAACACATACTAGTTTTCCAGGAAAAAATCTTTTTGATCATACGTATATAAAACTACTAAGAATGTGGACGGATGAGGATACAGCTGGACTTTAACCTAGATCGAAAGCGAGGTGAATATATATTCAAAGTTCGCGATAGCATATCAAACAACGGATGGGGTATTTTTTATATAGTATTGCAACGCATAAGAGCTGTCTTAGTCTTAGTTAGTCATAAAGGATACCGTAACAAAATACGATTGGTCTAGGGTAGCATGTTAAAAGTTTGATATATGGATACATGTGTGCAATATACCGTCAATCCAGGGTCAACGCAACAGGTGCCCCTGAAGGGATAATTTATTTTGGTCTTAAAAGCAATCATCAGTAGTTTATGTACTCAAGAGTATTACTTTTTTACTTTTATCTATTTATTCATGTATTGTGTTATTTTTTCCTTCTTCATCGTGACAATCGGTGAACTGTTAATGTGGATATTTTTTATATGCACTTTTGTATCAGGCGGTGTATACGCTGTTGGCCCTGTTATATATTTAAAACATACTGTCATTGTCTGATTTTTTTCTGTTAGGACAGTCATATTTAGTCACATATCTAAATATATCTTAGTTGATGTCTATATGCAGTTACCATTTTTGTTTGTACGGGTAAACAAGGTAAGGGGTCGAAATTAGTTTTAAACAATATATCACTGTAACAAGACATTTCGATACTTATAACCAGCGTCTACTAAAAATATACAAGTATATCTAAAGTTTACTTCGGTAAAGAGCTAATGTCTACCTGGCCTGAATTTAACTTCCTGGTAATCACCACTCCTTTGTTTCGTATACACAATTAACGTTTGAAATGCGTTATAAAATGAATATAAAACATATATATCATCAGTTCAAAGTCTACAGTCATGTCTTATGATAATAATACAAAACTCAACACTTACCTTAGAACCTTAGAAGTGTCTGATGTTAACGAATGATTCGTCGTTGTGTATATCACTTCCAAGTATGTACCTGTTATTATGTCGATATTACGACCAGTCTACTGTATGTGCTTCACAATCACAAAAGTTATATTTAGTTCTACATTGAGTAACGTGATCTTTTTAATGTACTGCACATATGTCGGTGGTGTTCATATGAACAACTTTTAACAACAAGCACCGTAAGTCATGGTACATAACTTCTCTACACATTTCGATATAGGTTGTCGCATGTTGAACAATCCTATGTTCAGAGGATTATCTTTCTTGAGGCAATAGCATTTGTTTGTTTATTGTGCACAACATAGTGTTGACAATATCCATGAAATTTTGTTCTAATTTCAGACACGTAATAAGGTAACACTCAACGAGAATGCTATGTTCCGTAATCCTGTTGAATCCGCGCCAAATGATACAAATCGTTACCTTTACCTTTCGCTACATCGTTAATTGTATGAGCCGTTTAAAAGCACGATGCTAATTTTTGATAGTAATGTATTAACATTTGATGAATTTGTTGACGTTCAATCACGTTTTTTTTTAAAAACAGTTG
>NW_022980620.1:0-14898 GCF_902652985.1 Pecten maximus
TGGATCAACGAGAAGGTTGATGTGGGCTGTGCTATCTCAGGAGTTTACATCGCGAGTCAGAGAAGGTTATTGGGAGCTGATTGGTGTATAACAAGGTTAAGAAAATGTCGATGCTATCACAAGGATTTATAGAGGGTAGGAGAGTGGTATTGTTATATTACCACCGGGGTTTGACAAGGGTAAGATAATATAAGATTTGTGTGGTTTAGTGATGTAACGATCGACGCTCACGTTTAAAGAAGAAGCTTACCTCTCCGAAACACCAGTCTTTAATCCATTTTGAGATAGAACTATGATTTCGTTTACAATGCTGTATTCTCTGTTGTGTCTGAGTTATCACAGAAGAGATACAAGAGTCAAAGAATGATTGTATGATATACTTCAGGGCAGCTGTTAGACGCCATTGATATATGTGAGAAAAAACAGACATGCCCATTTTCAATATTGTCCCAGCTGACGTCACTGGCGGTCAAGCTCGGGACTACATGCGAACGCGCCTTGCCGTACGTTGAACAAACAGACCCCGCCTACTACGAACGTTTCCTGCATACCATAGACGCCCCCTATAGGCTGCCTTACCAAGTTACATCCTTCTCCGATGAGGAGGTAGAAGCTGTATCGATCGGAAAAGACTCTCTACGACGAAGACAAAGGAGATGCGTGTTATGCAAGACTCTTGGGGACATATGAAGAAGGCGGAAGGTAAGTCACGTGACATTAGAAACCTATAAGGACTGAGCGTCAACTATTTACTATAGTCAGGCTGTTCAAACGACAACCAATCACTGCCATGCTTCTAAATGATGACGCATGCGCAAACGTTGTCTAGTTGCTTTAGTCCGACCAAGGGAAATCGGTGGTTGAGCAAAAGTTAACTAGACATGCGCATTGCAACTTCTTGTTTCTCTTCAAATAGTCACTAAAGCAAGACGCTCGAAGAAGGGTCTTTTATAATATAATAGATTAGTTACGTGACATGGATGAAACGACGATAAGTAGATAAATCATATGGCATCAAATGTTCCGATGAAACTGATGACGCAAGATCCGTTATAACCAATGAAACATAGCTTGAATAGCAATATATTTGTTAAGAACTACTTTATTTTCCTCATTCATTTTACAGTCGTATCGGGAAATGTAACGCCACTAAGACCTGTGTTGACATGATGACGTCAGAGGGAACGTCTGGATACGTCACCACTCACCGGTTACTTTACTTCATCGTCATGGAAAATGTAAGACTTCAAAGTGTTGATAGTGTAACTAAAGGTCATTGTCCAATGCTACACTAGGTTTCGAACCTGCAACCTTTCTTTCCTTGTCTGACGTTTCAAGACGAGCTAACATATTTTCCCTAGTCGAGTCCGAATTTCATCATCATCATCATAATCACCACCACCATCATAACATAATCCTCGTTCTGCATAATAATAATCATCAGCATACAGTCAAACACCATCGTCATCATCATCACCACCACCACCACCACCACCATCGTCAGAGCCTTCATTTACTCGAAGTACAAGTACCGAGTTTACCGACGACTTGGAAACAGATTCCACGGACTTGCATTACATTAATCTGAATCCGTCCGAAAACAAATCGAATTCAATAGTTTAATAATGTATCAGTGATTCCCCTTGTAAAATGCCAATGTTCATAGCTCAATTTTAAAACATTCATCGATTTGATAGGAATTGTGAATTTAAACAAGACAAATATGTTGTTGTTATTTCGGCAACCTCTTATGGAAAACCCTCACGCAATGAAATCGCGGTAAATTTATGTTTTGTTACATATAAAAGTACAAAAAAGAATGACTTTCTAAAACAGGTGAAATGTCGAGAGAAAGTGGAGGAATTTATAGGAAATAAAGAAGTAGCTAAACTTCAGAAGGGGCTGTGTGCTAACATTTATAAAGAGGCTCTCAGGGCGACCTCTAGCGGCAAGGTCGCAGAGTCTGAAAAGGACCTGTTTCTGGAAAGAGGTAAGCGTAACTAGCGCTTCAGAGCGTCCTTCGTTTATGAGCAGTAACATCTTATAATAACCGTTATTTTATAAAGAGTGTAACCTTGGAGTAATGTCCGTCGTTTATATGCAGTAACACCTTCTTATAAATCTCTTTATAATGACCATTATTTTATAAACAGCGAACCTTGAAATAATGTCTGTCGTTTTACAGTAAACCCTGGTTATAATGGTTCTCGTGCCGTATAATGTAATTCTTGATGTACTGAAACTCGTTCCATTCCATCTTTATAGTTTATGCATCTTTCTACCATTTTTTACATAACCCCGCGTTATATAGACAAACCACAGTAGCCTCCCATATTCTAACGAACAAATGGCAGTTTATTGAGGTTTTTGCAGTTATCAGAGCGAAATAAAGATGTATTTTGAACAAAGCAATTTTAGAAAAAAAAGTCTTGAATCTAAGTTACAAAATAACTGGATTTATCTTCAGTTCTTCTGTGTGGAACATTGGGTTACGAAGATTTTTTGAAGGAAGACTGGATCAAAATGGCACTTCAATGGCCGGACAGCAAAGCAGGCTGCTTCAAGCCTAGCTATCACAGCAGTATTTTTACAGAAAGGTAGGTACCGCTACATCCGACATTCATTCAAACCATGGTATAACAGAAATATCTTTACAGAAAGGTAGGTACGCCTACATCAGACATTCCCTCAAACTCAGGTATAACAGAAATATCTTTACAGAAAGGTAGGTACCTCTACATCAGATATTCCCTCAAACTCAGGTATAACAGCAGTATCTTTACAGAAAGGTAGGTACCACTACATCAGACATTCCTTCAAACTCAGGTATAACAGCAGTATCTTTATAGAAAGGTAGGTACCCCTACATCAGACATTCCCTCAAACCCAGGTAAGATACCTCTACATCAGACATTCCCTCAAACCCAGGTATAACACCAGTATATTTACAGAAAGGTAGGTACCGTTTCATCGGACATTCCTTCAAACCTTGGTATCATCTAGCGGTTTATTTACAGATGGTAGGTACCGTTTCAGAAGATATACAGTGTATCTTCAAATCAAGGCACAATGTCTTTACAGATAGTGCCACGAGTCTCACGAACGATGTATATGTACGAACCCTGAGGTATGGAATTTGTGTCACCCCTCCGTAAACTACAACACACTGTGCATATATAAGTTTTAAAATGATACTACACATAATTCATCTTACAGAAGTGAACGTTCCACAATGAGGAAACTTCTTCGGGAGAAAACTATGAAAGGTAAATTAATATTCCATCTTGGGATCCAACTTTTATATTACGCGGCTGAGCAATTATTAAATATTGCATACTTTATTTTTAATAAACGAGTTCACTGGACATAAATATATGGCGGAACAGAGGTGACATGAAAATTTTTTTTTTTATGTAAGGCTAAATTGTTTTCCCCTTTACGTGCGCACGTAAACGTTTTGTTTTTTTCTACCGTTCATAAATGTTTTACGTGAGCACGTAAAGGAAAAAAAATATATTTCACCCTACATATTTTTTTTAGCCGTACATAACAAAAATATATTTTTCATGTCACCTCTGTTCCGCCGTATAAATATACAAGTTTACTGGATTTAAATAAAAAAAATATACTGGATATAACTATACAAGTTTAATATATATAAATATCCATTCTTAATGATCGCGAACATAGCGAAAATAAATTGCCGCGAATATTACCAAGCATTCAGTATATATTCTTTGTGGTTTGACAGAGTTGTTAGTTTGGGGTTGGGTAAGTAAACTGTTTATAATTTATTGTCGTTTCGTTTTCATGTTACGTATAAATGTTACCGGTGTTTATTTTCAGATGGCTGTCTGTCCCACACGTCCGGCCTGGGATTTGGGACATTTTGTCTGTATCTCCGTCACCTCACAATGAATTTGTGAACGTCAACATAAACAGAAATTGTTCAAAAAGGGCAAAACGTATTTTTTCATATTAAACAATAACTCAAATCTTTCGCTTAAGATAAACTAGATATTTGTATAACAAACCTTAGATAGCAAATTTTCTTAAAATAATTGATATATATATATTATAAGAAATGAAAATATATTATTGTACTCAATAAAGCCATTAAAACAATATGTGATAAATAATCTTTTCTGTGGCATTATACCAAACAACATGGCCCAGACAATTTTGACGATTTAATTAAAAAACACCTTATTTAGTTTAAATTGCATTGATAACAAGCAATACAACATTGATGTAATTTAAAAAGTCCAATTCAGAAACAAGTAAAATTTACTTATATTAAAAACCACCTTTTTAATGCGATATAGACTGAAACTCAATGTTCAACAAGTAGATAAATTCTACTTATATAGTACTAAATATCACTGTAAAAAATATAAAATGTCATTTCATAACAACAAGTAGATAAATTCTACTTATAAAGCAGTGATTATCATTGTAAAAAAAAGCATACAACGCCATTTCATATCAACAAGTGGATAAAATCTATTTATATAGCATTAAGTATCACTGTAAAAATATACGTCATTTCATTGTTAAAACAAGATGTCATTTCGTTTGATATCTTTCATTAAAATATTGTTTTTCTGATAGAGTGATAATGCCACGTTGCGTACTGAAGTCAGATTCGGTAAACAAAATGGATAAACCTCTGTCAGCGGTATTATACGACATACTTTTATTTATTTCGGTAAAAAGATCCTCATCCCAACTACAGATCGGTTAGTAATATGTCTTTAGTCTAAATAAAGGAACATGTTAAAAATTTGAAATTTCAAAGCTTACATATGATTTTGTAATCTGGGCATCTCAAGTAGCATTACCAGAATAAGTTTGAGACCAAAGACATCTACTCCTATTTACAAAACGGTATCGTCATTGGAAAAGAAAGAATCCCAAGGAGTCGACTTCTTTTTGTTTTGCTTGTTTGTTTGTTTGTTTTGTTTTTTGTAGAGGGGTTGGGGGCAATTTTTCATCATAGTCCGGATTTATTCTGCTTTTTTATCCGCGCAGTCAATCATCTGCCCCCAGGAGGATATCAAAGTGATTAGATAGTCAGAATCATTCGGACTTTTTTCATCACCGATAAAGATCCGTAACACACTAAAATATCGATCTCAATAAGATCAATTACCTTCTTTCAATGTATACCTCCACTTTTCCATTGTCAGATCGTTGTCTTTCATTTTTGTTCGTCTTCTCGTTCAAACGGCAGTAATTCAAACAAATATGGTTGCCTTTTTAAAAATGTGCAGACGACACTACTTGGAAATGAATCTAATATTTTGCGCATGCTCAGCAGACATTGAATTCCTCGGGGACAAATGATCGGTTCATGCAACATCACGCCGTTTTAATTGACAGGAAATAGCCATTTCAGGGCGTGGTTTCAAAATCTTTGTTAGCATGTTGCGTACCACCGAAGATGAAATATTGGCATTGAAAGCTATTTATATAAACATTATCAGAAATCAAGTCTGACGGCAATTAATGTTGGACATGTGTCCTTAATTTATATCGACATTTTGTATTTAACACACTGATATGAAGTTTATTGGTAAATCTGACTGTTTATTTATAGAATTATCACACGATGGACAAAGTACTCGCTTATATAAGACAACCAGGATTCGATCCCTCGATCATGATCAGAATCAGGAAGCGTCTTGTTCCCTTCCACATTATACAAGAGTTGGAAAAGAAATGTTATTTGAGTTTTTATTCCTTTTGCGTTCCGTGAATGTCCTCCACAGAGCTTCAGAATATCGAACCTTACAATTAGTTTTAATAGGTAATATCTATATGGAGGAGTAGTTGAAATGGAAATCCTTGTTATTGAGTACTTAGGACCTCAGTTGATGTACATTACCCTCATCAGTCATCCTCGTCCCATGACTAGACTTTGAGGAATGTCCTTCTTCGGGAACGCTGTCATGAATCTTTGACAAGGCTGACTGTGCATTAAATGACGTCATATGGTACTTAGTGACTCTGAATTACTAACACCCCTCCCATCTAAGCTAGACCCAACTTGAAACAAAAAACAAAAACAAGATGATCAAAATGATATTTAGATTTCAGTTTTGACATTTTCCGGATCAACGTTCGCCTAAGGCATTGTGTTAAAGAAACCATTTATCCGGACTTGAAAGCTCCGTCATAAGATACAGCCCATTTCCGCAGATACAAGAGTCAGACTACAGCAATGTATTAATGTGCGAATAAACATACGTGTCCGGACTAACGATCTAAGTGAAAACTAGGTGTCCGGACTAAAGGTGTCTCCCGGAAAACTAGGTGTCCGGACTAAAGGTGTCTTACTGGAGACTAGGTGTCCGGACTAAAGGTGTCTCACTAAAAACTAGGTGTCCGGACTAGAGGTGTCTTACTGAAAAACTAGGTGTGCGGACTAAAGATGTCTTACTGGAGACTAGGTGTGCGGACTAAAGATGTCTTACTGAAAAACTAGGTGTGCGGACTAAAGATGTCTTACTGGAGACTAGGTGTCCGGACTAGAGGTGTCTTACTGGAGACTAGGTGTCCGGACTAGAGGTGTCTCATTGAAAGCAAGGTGTCCGGACTAAAGATGTCTTACTGGAGACTAGGTGTCCGGACTAGAGGTGTCTCATTGAAAACTAGGTGTCCGGACTAAAGATGTCTTACTGGAGACTAGGTGTCCGGACTAGAGGTGTCTCACTGGAGACTAGGTGTCCGGACTAGAGGTGTCTCATTGAAAGCTACGTGTCCGGACTAGAGGTGTCTTACTGGAGACTAGGTGTCCGGACTAGAGGTGTCTCATTAAAAGCTACGTGTCCGGACTAAAGGTGTCTCACTAAAAACTACATGTCCGGACTAGAGGTGTCTTACTGAAAAACTAGGTGTCCGGACTAGAGGTGTCTCATTAAAAGCTACGTGTTCGGACTAAAGGTGTCTCCCTAAAACTAGGTTTCCGGACTTAATGTGTCTCAATGACTCAACACGTTAAAAAAGTGTGCACTTTATTTTTAAAAATCAACTTCTTATAATAATTTCGAAACTCAATGAAAAGAGAGATTGATCTATGGTTTCTATGCCTAACAGACATTTCTTGTATATATATGAAACTACAATGGAATCTATATCATAATTGTGTATCATAAATCGGATATAAGAAACAGAAATTCCTCTTTTCTGACAAAAAGCAATAAGAAAGCTAATGTGTGTACAGTATTGACATCGATGTACCTAGACTAAAGGGAAAATAGAAACGCAGAAGAACTTGATGTATTAAAGATCAATATATGTAACCCTGGTAAATATTAGCCGAAATATTCCACTCGGCTTGGGAGACTCCCTTTAAGGACAAGGGGCCACAGTAGCCGAGTGGTTAAGGTGTCCGGACACTTTATCACTAGCCCTCCACCTCTGGGTTGCGAGTTCGAAACCTACGTGGGGAAGTTGCCAGGTACTGACCGTAGACCGGTGGTTTTTCTTCGGGTGCGTTGCTGGCTTTCCTCCACCTCCAAAACCTGGCACGTCCTTAAATTACCCTGGCTGTTAATAGGACGTTAAACAAAAACAAACCGAACTTTCAGGACAAGAAAGCCGGAGGTCCCGGGTTCGATCCCTAGTGGAGGCAGATAATCAAATGTGACGTTTCTAGCAATGTTAATTTCCAATAGGGGTCGGCGATTTTTTTACACTTTGACCACTTAGACACCAGTCACTGATGCATAGTTTTGTGCCATCAAAGTTGTTTCCATTGGCTGTACATTTAACCCAAAGTAATCTACGATGCACTTGCCTAATTAACTAATTACGTAACTAAATTACTAAACTAAGAACGCAGTTAAAAATCAATATCTATTTTAACGCAGTCACACTATAGCATTAAACTATCAGAATTTATAGCTGGTCAGTGCCTTTTTTCATTTTGAAAAAGATGACACTACTTGGCTAGTTGAATTATGTGCTTGTTGCACTCCAGTGACATATACCATCGTGACCTCATCTGGTACAAGTTAAATTAATTATTTAAAAAGAGCTACAAAATTTGCAATCATATTACTCATATGGGATTATTTTATCTAAAAAAATTCTTTTTAATATGACGCATTTCAGATATTCCATTTCAACTTTTAAAGCATGATACGTCAATTTGTGTTATTAATGATAAAGTCACTGTAGCGAGACATACATCTATTGCTCCATCTCTCATTACATCTTCAAATATAAATGAATTGTTCGTAAACTTGTTATTGATCAACACATATATATAGAATCTTTAAATGAAACACATTTGTATGTGAAATTGACTACACTCTACCATGACTAATGATTGCTCGCTAGAGTGCTCTTGGCGCCAAGCCTTCTCTACTTCATCCGGAACTCCTCGTTTTTTTCAGTGTACAGCTAGATCCAACCCGAGGGTGACCCGAATGTACTCGTGTTAAAATTTAATCTGATTCAAACTAAATGAATTATTTCAAAAGTGCATCTCGATTCACAATCATCTCAACACTAATGGGATTGTGCTATCTAATACCGATGGTGATATACTATCTAAATCATTTATCTCCCGTCGTCTGCTTTTGACAAGGAACCAGAATATCTTTGGGTTGTGTTTGCAGTCTAGGTAAATAATGTTCTGATTACAGTAGCTGCCAGAAAGTCTTGAAGGCAATCAGACAAAATCCCTCTAATGCCTTGTACATTTTTGAGATGAAAATTACCTCAAAATCAGAGGCCTCTTGATTTAGTGTATTGATGTCTGTTTTATCCTAGAGTAAGATGTTCCTTCGAGGCATCATAATCATGTAAGATGTTTTCCTCGAATCAACCAGCATGTCGCCATGGCCACCGACGCCCGGTATGGTCTTGTACATGGTGATCAGTGCAGGGATGTTGGCTAAGAAAAAGTCCGAAATGCTGTCAGTATCATTTGTTCCTAAGTGCACTTGTGGGTCAAATCTAGGCGCTGTGCGTTCGTTTTGCTTGGGTTGCTCCCAGCCATGAGGTCGTTGATGTCCAGTGGATGTCTGGCATATTAGAATTGCCACCGAGCGAGAATTAGATCTTGGGAAACTTAATCAGGAGAGATGAAATTTCATTGATAGATTCCCTGGCTTTGGTTGTATCGGAGTTTTTGTAGTGTAACAGTCCTTTTCAGGGTTATGCCTTGTCTATGACTCTTTATTGCATTGCTTATTTCCGAAATTTACGAGCCTGTCGTTTGTTTTTATGTTTCCTGATTAGCATTTTTCCATGACTAGTTGGATTTGGGATTTGGGGTATGAATTGTAATATAGACCATTTGTGGTATCTTCACCCCCTCCCACTCCCCCTCCCACCTCCCAGAGAGGTGATTCTCTAGCTGAGTATGGATTCCGCCAATTGTTCATTATTGCTTTCAATTTTCGTTAGAATTAGACATAAGTGGCTTATAAGCTGAAGTGCTGCTTGGAATGCACTATGTGACCCCGCCCCCTCAGCCCCCAGGCCCCCATGGTCGGGCTTAATCAGAATACCGGGTATGTGCTTGCAGCATCCATAGCCAGGGATCGCTGCTACTTGTTTGATTAAAATCAGACTTGTGATCTTATAAACGAAGATTATTAATTCTGAAATGCACTTGGTGACTCCTTCTGGGGCCTCGCTAGTAGGCTCCCTTGGCACTGAAGGGTTAGCACCTTGCAGATATAGATTATTATCTCAATGCAGGATATGGTTACTACAGAAAAGTTAATAGTGTGTTGTCCATGTGAGCTTCTTGGTCATCTATTTGAGACCAAAACAGGCTAGACGTTAAATTAAGTCACTGTGACCTACATTCTCAGTTTTTTTACATTTCTGTCCACTTTTTTGTTTTAATCCGACCCTTATGTAACAGTAACGTAACGAAATATCATGTTAACTCTAAAAATGAATTTGTATAAGCTCGAGCAGTTAAACTTGAATTTTACACCTTGTGACCTTGACCCTATACATTTTACTATCAGCCCAGAAAAAAATAATGTTTTGAATAGCATACCATATGCAGCTTACCCTAAAGTATCATTTGCAAAATATTACACTTATCACCGAGGGGCCACAGAATAGCCCAAATTGGCAATCGGCCTTTGTACATATACCCGGGTATCTTATAAGCGTCCAAAGGGACACAACGTCATAGTCCGTATATATGTGTAACAGTTATTTGAAACTCTTTAAAGAAGAGTAACAATTTGTTTCAGAATCGTGAACGACTTCTTTTGTTAAATATCTGTTGAGTAGGAATACAGGGATTGTTCATCATATACAAAAGGCCTCATAAGTTAGACATAATATCGCCGTACCTACGACACACACATTACACAGACGCCTCATGGATCCAGCAAAGTTACTGCAAATACCCACAGGGACTTGAGAATTAGTTACAGTCTATATGTATTTGGACCTCCCCTAGTATGTATAGCACATTTTGAGACGTTTTGGGGGGCTAGATTTAAATTGGCAAAAATGACATCCCCGGTGGTCATAAATACCTTGACGTTTTGGGGGGCTAGCACACCAAAACGTCTCAAAATGTGCTATACACACTAGAGAATGTAACTGATTCTCAAGTCCCTGTGAAAATACACAGATTTGCCGTTTCAGGTGTGAACTAGTACATGGTAAAGTTCAGCAATCGTGATTGGTTGATATGACAATTAACATAGCAGACGATTGATTTCGTCCAATAGATGCTGGATTATCACACGGCACATTTCTAGCGCTATCCTTAACGACAAGGTGTGTTATCAACTGTGATATTAGTCGTGAGCATAGTTGTCAGAACCGTTGGTCAGAATCGACTGCCAATGATGGCGGTGAAAGGTCTATCCATCATGATGAGGACGTTATGGTGGACAGTTTACGCAGTGTTGTGTTGCTATTACGCAGGTAAATCCAAAATTTCTTATTTCTGTTTCGCATTTCACGTATTTTGCTGTCCCAGACCAAATAAGTAGTTTTTCTTTAGATATTTGGAACATTTTTTATTATCAAATCAACCGGGACATGTAAGCACTATTGATAGGCGAAGCAGGTGCTTTAAAGATTAGACAAAGGCTTCCTTTAAAGCACTTCTTTACTTAAACTGTTTTCTGTGTTTATATTTCTACATTGTAACCTACATTTACACCAATTAATGGATGTCATTTTAATTTTAATATTTTTTTCTAGAACGCTTCTTTTTCTTTTGTGATTTGTTTGGCTTTCGATTCGTTATTTGATCCAAAAGTTAGAAAATTAGAGAATATCTATTTTATCAAAATACTTTAAGAGTTAATATTGCATTATGAGAGTAAAGGAATGTAGGGGAACATTGATATTTTCTTATCGCATCATTTACTTGGTTATCATATTGAAAACGAAACATTTTTATTATCAAATATTATTTTTGACACCTTCTGATTGGCTAGAATAGTGTCACGTGATAGCGGTCACATATAATTGAAAAACATCATAAATGTCCTTTACGACGAATGATTGATATGTTGTGAGCCTCGTATTGAAGGAGGTACTCAGTGATGTTCTTTTAAGTCTTGCTATTCTCTGACTATATAGGGCCGTGTACCCAATGACTAGTCTCATTTGGTCAGCTTCTATAGACGAGGTAGCACTCTCAAGTAATTAAGACAAGCGGCTTTTGCAAAATGGACAAAATCTGTGAAAGAGCAGTGATCCAAAATTTGCATAAAAAGGTGTAACACCTAAGGATATCCATGATATGGTGGCAACACTAGGGAAATATGTTCCTTCATATGCTTCAGTGAAAGAGTGAGTTGCGGAATTTAAGCGCGGCCGACAGAGCCTTGAGGACGACCCCCGCCCTGGAAGGCCTGTCAATGTTGCAACCCCCAGAAATGACCAATAAAGTTCACGAAATTGTTATGACTGACAGACGAATCACAGAAAGATATATAGCCAGTAGAGTTGGCATTTTCACAGGAAAGAGTCGTGCCATTCGTACCGAGGATCTTGCAATGAAAATTATTTCGGCCCGATGGGTACCAATACTTCTGACAGTTGATCAGAAGCACACTAGGAGCACATTATCGCGTGCTAATCTTTACCTTTTTGAGGGATATCCTGTCCACTTCCTTCAGAGATTTGTCACTGTGGATGAAACATAGGTCCATCATTTTACCCTAGAGGCTAAGCAACAGTCGAAACAATGAAAGCACTCTGGCTCTCCCTCACCAAAGAAGGTCGTTCCATCAGCTGGGAAGGTTATGTCCTCGGTTTTCTGGGATGCAGATTGTTTCTGCTGATAGATTATCTCCAAAACGGACATCCAATCAATGGAACATACTATGCTTCACTTTTGAGGCAGTTACGGTAAAATATTAAAATTAAGCACCGCGGAAAACTCACTAAAGGTGTTTTATTCCATCAGGACAATGCTCCTGTTCACAAGTCTGTCATTGCCATGGCTGCCATTCACTAAAGTGGCTTTAAATTGATTGAGCATCAGCCTTAATCACCTGATCCCGCTCCATCAGACTTTCATCTATTTCAAAAACTGAAAACAGTTATTTCAGGCAACCACTTTCAGTCCGATGATGACGTCGTACATGCAGTGGATGACTTTCTGAACAGCCAAGAAAAGGAGTTCTATAAAAGTGGCATAGAGGCCCTTAAACACCGTTGGCAAAAGTGTATAGATACTGAAGGGGATTATGTTGGAAAACGTATGTCCGGCAAAATTCAAATCCTTCAACATGAGGCTCACAAAATATCAATCAGCTCTCGTAAAAGCTGGACAATGTATAATGACAAGTCATATGATAACTTATGTTGTTGTTTTTTTTTAAATCAAAACGTTTTTGCTAGTCGGTACCAATATAAGTGTCACCATTTTCAAAATAACTCCAATTACATTGCGATTGCTGCCGAACTCAAATCAGGAATATTATATGGGGCGATGCAGAAATATCTCGGAAACCAAACACCATACATTTTCATTTATTATCTAATGCACGCAAATTATCAAATGAACTCCTTACGTTCATTTTGAATATTTTAGACACAAATGATAAGATAATTTGTTAACTTGATGAATATCTAAAGTAATGACTTTGCTGTCAAAAATTGTCACCGGATGCGCTGCTACACAAACTACTTAAACGCATGTCTAGCGCAAACTGCGGTCTATATCGAGGTGTTTTTTGTAAACTATGTTGAAACACAGCTATGACAATTATATATCAGAGAGGGTTTTACAGCGTGATTTGTCAAGTCAAATGTATTTTGTGAATAGACGTTTGTTATTACAACCAGTATTGTAAGCGTGGCGTTTCGACAGAGATATAGAGGATATCTGACAGTGTCTTCAGTAATACCAAATATGTTTCACGAGTGGGGCTAATATTTTGATATTTTTCACGAGTGCGCAGCACGAGTGAAAAATATCAAAATATTAGCCACACGAGTGAAATATATTTGGTATTACTGAAGACACTGTTAGATATTCTGTTTATTTCATTTTTTATCAACGAAAAACCTATCCCGTATGCTAACTAGGCCTACAGTTCCCTAAAAAAGTAGTTCCCCCTGTCCAGGTGCTGACATATATGTCGGGCTTTCTGATTGGTCAATTATTTTGGTATTTTCTAATCATTAATTTGATTGGTCAAATCAGCAAAAGTGATATTTTTCACTAGTAAAAAATATCACTTTTATAGAATTAATATTGTTTGATATTTCACTGGTAAAATGTAATAAATAGGTTTATGTAACATATACAAGTACTCTGAATATTGCGGTAACGTCATTGGTGTGACGTTGTGTGTTGTATGCTAATTCAACGTCACAACAAATGTGACGTTCTGCACGTTGATCAAGAGTATCCAAACGTGTTGGCTGTGTTTCGAAGGCTCTGTCCCATTCACGACAACAATTTTAGAAAAGAAAATGTTTTTATTCCAAAAAATCAAAGTGGCACGACAGCCGATATTTTGTTTTGTCATAAAGGCCCCATACCAAGCTGACTGCAAACACATTTCGTACCTATCTCAAACTAGGAGGTAGTATCTTTCGCTTCAAATCATTTATTTAGTACCTCTAGGTGCCATATGACTATCACGATAATTAAGTTTTATTAGTAGTACTATATACTACTTTCGTACTTGACTGAAAATCAATGATTGAAGTCAAACTTCGAATAGCAAAAGAAAAGATTTTGACCTCTGTGTGGTGTAGAGAAGTGGATCAATACTCAGAGGAAAGAAAAGTCCTCAAAAATCTTGGGTCTGGATTTAGATGTCTACATCACACATTGGATGCATTCTATTTAATCAAAATGCAACAAACGAAAAGTTGCTATTCTGTAAAGATATACGTACGATAGGCATTGTTATGTATTGTTTAGGTATACAACAGACATTGTTATGGTTTGTTTAGGTATACAACAGACATTGTTAAAGTTTGTTTAGGAATACAACAGACATTGTTATGTATTGTTTAGGAATACAACAGACATTGTTAAGGTTTGTTTAGGAATACAACAGACATTGTTATGTATTGTTTAGGAATACAACAGACATTGTTATGGACTGTTTAGGAATACAACAGACATTGTTATGGACTGTTTAGGAATACAACAGACATTGTTAAGGTTTGTTTAGGAATACAACAGACATTGTTATGGATTGTTTAGGAATACAACAGACATTGTTATGTATTGTTTAGGAATACAACAGGCATTGTTAAGGTTTGTTTAGGAATACAACAGACATTGTTATGTATTGTTTAGGAATACAACAGACATTGTTATGGACTGTTTAGGAATACAACAGACATTTTTATGGACTGTTTAGGAATACAACAGACATTGTTAAGGTTTGTTTAGGAATACAACAGACATTGTTAAAGGTTTGT
>NW_022980621.1:0-14880 GCF_902652985.1 Pecten maximus
TTCGATACACGTGACTCAGGACGGGTCAGATGACCTAAAAATCAATTGTTGACGGAGGGACGCCAGACGCCATGGTATGGCATAAGTCCACCTTGAGCCTTCAGACCTTGTGAGAAAATGAATGAAGGTTTTCTTTATAACCATTTTCCCCAAAGCATCTAGCCTACCTATTTTGTCACCATTTCATCTGATGTCGTATCCTATCTGACATCACTTTTCACTCTTTATTACTTCTACAGAAACCTTCATTAGACAACACAGACTTCACTAAAACTCAAATTGACTGACATCGATATCAAAAAGAAAATAATAGTGTACCTTGTTTTAGTTCTTCGTGTTCACTTCCTCGAGGATCCTCTTTGCTATCCTGAGAGCTGATTCTGCCTGCTGTCTGGTAAAGGACGTCGAGGGAATCCTGCCAGCAGCATGTTCATCCGGATATCGCATGAATGTGTGGTATCCAAGAAGGGCTTGTATTTCACCTACGGCACGAATAAGTGAAGCATCCTTTAACGATAATGCTATCTGACAAATGTCGTGACCTCTGGTGACATTATTGGCGTCTTTTCCATAAACCATCGACTTCAGCGACTTCTCCACTGCCTAAACACGTAAGATTAAGAAGATCGTAAGAAGGACATCAATATCAATCAAATTTTATTATTGGCTGTTTTGAAACAAATATGTAATAGACACTCCATGGCATTTTCTCAACTAAAGAAAGTGAAAGTCAACTAAAACAAATCTATGTACAAGTTAGAGTAGTCATAATCTACGTTACTTTACAAAATAACCTTTGAAATAGCTTTGCATTCATTGACCAAGATAAGTAGGTTATGAATTACAGTCGTGAAAATAATGCGTTGAAGTTAATGTTACCTGTAAGTTTCCGAGTTCTATGTGACAAGGTGTCAATGGTGTTTACCTCAAAAGTGCTGATATTATTTAAGTGTAAATATAAACGAATTAAGTAACACAGCTTTACCTGATGGCACATGTAACATATCCAATTGTATCCTTGCACCTCTTCTGCTGACTCCATGAAATGTTCTGCTGCACAAAGATCAAGTTCTGCCTGTTTGAACCACTTCCTTTGTTGCATTGGGTTAGACACGGGATCATTGTCACGATAGTGGGATCTATGATGTCCTGCACTCGGCCCCGATGATGCTTGATACCATTCTCTTTCTCTAGAACATTGCCGATAGATGTTATCATAGAAATGTTGGTTTGCGGATGGTCCAGGGTGAGAATAATTCGCGGGGTCCACGTCATCGTCAACCTTTACAGGATCACCATTAGTGAGTCTGTCCCAAACAAACTTGATATACTTGAACGTTTCTGTAGCTTGTTCTTCATTACCAATGTTCTTGTCTGGGTGCCATTGCCTTAGATATCTCTTAAAGATCAACTTTCTTTCCATCTCTGGTAAGGCCCATATAGCCAACAGCTTTCTTCTGACTTCTTTGAAAATCACTTGAAGAGGTATTGTCTTAGCTGGCTTATCGCTGGCAATTTCAACTGCATTGACAAGTTCTTTAGAGCTTGTTTTTTCGCGAAGAATTTTGTATATTTCGCAGGCATATTTGATAAGGAATCTGTCCTCCCCAACATTTACTTCGTATTTGGTCAGTTCATGTGTTAGCTCTCCCTCTATATCACAATCTATCACCTTCATAATCATTGCAAATATAAATATGTCGCTTTCTTCGGAATCTATTGATACCTCATCATGTAAGTGTAGTGCCACATATTCCCCATCGTCGAATGTAAATGTCGTGTTGTCCAACATGTGATGCCATTTCTCGTTAACATAAGTGCCACACACTGGGAGGAAAACTTGCTCATTCATCTGATAATCTTCAAAATCTTCTTCATCCAAGATTGATGAAATCATTTCTGGATGCTCCAATGTCATGAGAATTCTTAACATCAACGATCCATGATTAGAGCAACCGATGTCCGTGGATTTGTAAATCAAATTTACAAATTCTTTTTCAATCTTTGAAAGCCAATGGGTAAAATCTATTCCTTCTAGAACTTTCACATAGAATATCCACTCGAATCCCTGCTGGTTATTTTCCTTCTCGTGTATAAATCTTAAATCTTTACTATATCCTACAATTTTCCCGTTGAAAACATAGGCAACTTTCAAGTCTTTTACTTGCAGCACTTTGATTTTCTGAATTCCAGATAACACGTCGCTTTCATGTTCTTCTTTAGATCTTAGGGTCACTGTATTCTGTCTGTCATGACGTGAAATACGTAGGAGTCCCTCAACAAATTCACAACTTTGAATTAACTCTTGTAGCAGTTTTCCATAATGTCCCTGTGTAACTTCCAGGTTTGTCACATCCATCCTCCTCTCTACCATCTTAGATAATATACGCGGCCTGTACTTGACTGGTAATTTATTCATAACACTGCAGTCATAACTCAGCTCCAAAGATCGGAAGCCAATAAAATAAGGTAGTCCTGCATCCTTCCCTATCGCATCATAAAACGACTTGTTGTTTGAATAAATCATTTGTGTTGAATCAACCATTTTGTTATCTTCGGTTGGGAAATACAGGATTGGCACCTGTAAGTCTACATCAGAATCACTGTCCATTCCCTCCAATTGTAAAAAGAGTCCTTTAATAGTGTTTTTCACAGACAATCGTTCATTTGGATGAAGTTCCTCGTCCTTCACATCCTGTGTGATTTGTTCCAGCACTCTTGCATAAGTTGCACATGTCGACCTTTCCTGCGTGCCAAGCATTTTAAATAGTTCAAAGTTCCCACCAAACACCATTGGAGCTGAGTATAGGTATGGTTTGATTTCTCCACATTCTTCCAAATGGATAACAAGGCTCCCACATGTCACAAATTTGTTTTCTGATGGTAGATATACCAATGGTTTCTGAAAGAGACGCTCACGAAGGTTGTTCTGATTTGTTCTTTGCTCCCATAAAAACTTATAGATTTTCGCACATCAAACTTTCAAGATATATACCCTCCTTTCGCCAGTGATTCTTTTCACACTGTTCTTTCAGTGCATCACATATATTTTGTGTGTGCTGAATAACCTTTTCAAATGGTGGTTTTTCTGAGAACACCTTGAGTTGTCTTGCTGCTGCATCCGGGTTCTTCTTGCCATAGTGAATGAATGGGTCAGCTATGTCTGGAAGGATGTTACAGCTACTCCAGACCAAATATGTGTGCCGTTTAAGGACAGCTCCTTCAAATGACATTAATTTTCCGGATTGGAATTGTGGGTAAATGTTCTGATTTTTCCTAGATATTGTTGATGGTACAATGAACTTTATAGTCCGAATTCTTGAGAGTAAATCCATATTCTCTAACTTGTCGATACGCCAGATGCATTCAAGTAAATTGTTGCATTTGTCCGACACCTCATCCGTAATTGTATGTCTTCCTTCTGTTTCAATCTGACGAGCAAAATGGATAATCAACTCAGTAGATGCTTCCGTGACCATACCAATGAGTTCCATAAATAATCGCCATGCTGGTTCAGCATAAGGTGCCATTGGAAAGCGCAGCTGATCATTGTTCATGATCCGAAAAAGTTTAACATGCGGGCTATGCAGTTCAGATGCACGTCTGAGTCCTTCTCTTTTTGTGCAAAAAATTCTCGATTTCTGTAGGGCAGCAATCAAGTTTTTCTGTTCGGACCCGTATTGACCATCATATGTTGATAAAAGGATATTCCGGATGTATTTCAAGTGGACATGAATGCTTTCTCTGGGAAGACAATCAACATTGGCCAAGATATGACTTGTGTAAACATCGTACACACTACTTTCCGTGTAATCAAAGGCATCATACATTGGCTGCAGCGTAAGGTTTTGTTTCAAAAGCAGTGTTCGTGAAGATCGACCCCATTCTTTAATCCCATCTGGTGGTATTTGATTTGGAAGAACCAGAACATTACTCTCCAACTCAAGTGACACATGCTCCCCGTGTATTGTCAGGTGCAGCGGAAGTGACTTCAGTTTCATTATCCAATTCTCAAGCTTCCGTACCTCCTTGATATTGTTCACAAAATATTCCAAAATAACGTCAGCAGTCTTGTTTGAAATATTTTGAAATCCTGTTTCAGTGCAGTGTCGGAATAAACAGTTCAAAACCATAGCCGGTTTTTTGTCATGCGGTAACAGCGCTGAGAGAAATGAGTTATCCAATATATCTGTATCAAGGAGGGGAAGTCCAAGCTTCCTCAAAGCTTCTTCTAAATCGCCTGTAAATGATTTCAAAATCAGGACTTCCTCAAACTTTGATAATGATGACAACACTGACCTCGTTGTCCTCAAAGTTACCTACTTTTTCTGAGATTGTACATGGTAACAGGTTCCACGGAGCAACAATCCTCCAATCGTTGGGAAATATACGAACGGCTCCACTTGCATCAGGGTGAAATCCATTTGCTTCCTGCTTGTCCTTACCTTTCTCTTCCTGTTCTACCAAAAACTCCCATACCTTGCAGATCCATGATGAATTGGGAATGTGTTCATTCTTGGGATACCAGTCCACCATTTTCCCGGGATTCCTAAACTTTTCAGGACTCAAGTTTTCTGACAAGTACACGGCAAAAGAATGGATATCAAAAAGTTTGAATATTGTTCCTTGTAATTCGTCTTCATCAAGAAGACAAACTAATGAATGATGAAGAAACCGATTTGCGGAGTTGGGTAACATAGAAAACTGCTCACTGCAGAATATATCACTGTCCTCCTTGAACACTCGTAGTTTCCCATCCTGAGTCAAACACAAGGGCACGCCAATAATCCCCGAGGTGAACTCGTCACTGCGTTTGCAGTATTCTAGTAATCTAAGCACATTTCCCACATTTTGAAGACTGGTATCTGACAAGTCTGTGCCATCTTCCCGAATCACAATGTTACATTTGTGTTCGATATCTGTCCTGCTGAAGGATTTCAAAAATTCCAAAATTATTGTCGGGGATATTTCTGAAACGGGTACTCCGGCATCTTTCATACTGTGTAGAATTTTGACTGGTGAATCGAGAAGCCTCAGACCAATATCTTGCATAATCTGCTTCATTTGCTTTCTCTTCTTCCAGTTATCCAAATGCATCACTTTTGCGTCGGCTAGGGTGTTAAATAGAGCAGGAAAGGGTTCTTCATACTGCTGTAGAGGCACAAACAATGGTTGTTGTTCACTGACACTGCTTCCATGTGCACGATTTAAGTAGAACAATTCATGACGGCCATCATATATCTTATTCAAAATTTCTTTCGCTAGCAAGTTCCAGTTTTCATCGCTTGCATCCTTTAAAATAGGAAATAAATCATCAAGCTGTTTGGTCTTTCTGACAAGACCGGGTTCTCTATCATCCGTCAGAAGCATTTGTTTCACTATCTCCATACCTCTGAGATAGGCAATAGGTATGACCCGAACCAAAAGAAGTTTATTCCAGTCCCATCTAAACGTTTTCCTCTCCTCATTCCATACATTACTTCTAGTGTCTCCACCTAAAACAAAATGTCCATTCACATGGACAGGAAGACCAGTTGTTAATGGCAGCGGTAGAAAACAGAATGCTCTGTGTTTTTGCTTTGCCACGCATCTTCCATAATTTTTATGCGATGATAAAAGAATAGCTACACCACCTATCGGTAAAAGTCGCAGTTCTCCTCTTTTGCATGCTTCTGTTACTTGAGTGGGGATGTCACCATCTCCGAAACCAATCTGTTGCACAATCAGCCAAGTGTTTTTAACACCATTACTGTCTTCCACGGTGACGTTGTAAGACACGCTCTCATTTTGTACAGTTGATAAATCTTTTTTGTCTCTTATTTTACTGTTAATATCCCGTACATAGTTTCCGAAAGCTTTTCGTTTTTCCTCGTCCCCTCTAGAGATGATAGCTTGAACTTTATACTGAGTCTTTCTTTGACCAGAAGAAATGTCTGACAAGGAAATTGTCTTTACTGATCTCACAAAAAGCAATGTTTGTAAAAGTTCCCTCTCAAATGTTTTGAACAAATCCTCGAGTTTTTCTGAAGACATTGGACCTGCTAAATGATGTATTGTTTTGTCTTCCAACCGCAGTGGAAATCTGAAAACTGTTCCTCTGTCCGATAAAAGCTTATCTGCATGGTAGCATTTGAAAACATCTGGATATAGCTTTCTGTGTTCAGATAAATTCACAAACTGTATTCCTGGTCGCTGTTCTGTGGCATTTGATAAAAACTGGCAGCATGGGTCCATGACGCACATTGTTTCACCTCCCTTAACATCAGGGCCTTTTGTTAGGAAGGAAGGCGCGTCTGTAAGATGGTATACAGCATTGAAACCAACACCATATTGTCCAGTTTTTGTTGGATCTTCCCCTTTGCTGCCTATCCCTAGGTCCTGGATTCCTTGAATATCCTCGGAACTGAACGTGCTGTCATTGAATACAAGAAGAGCAGGGCCTTGTAGTGGTTTCCATTTATCATTAAACACCATTTCGGAAGAGTAGGTGTTTGAATCTATGATAAATTGAAGCTCTGTTGCTTGTGCATCATCAGCATTCTGGAGCAGTTCTTTCATGATACCCTCGTCACAAGGATATTCTTGCAAGATGTTTTTTATCCTCGTAGTAATCTCTTCTTTTTGTCCAAAAGGTATGGTCCAAGTATTATCTGAGAAGTGTTGTTTTATTTTGGCCTTAACACCGAGTGTCCGGGCGAAATCTGGTCCAATTTTTCCATTGACAAATTTCATTGTTTCAGTTGTTCCTATCTTCTCATTGTCATTCAGACAGAGATCAGCAGTAGGTAACAGAAAACCGTTTATATCTGGAATGCACAAATGTGCTGAAACCTCATGGTAATCAATTTTCTGACGCTCCATACAATTTACCAAGACTTTGATGAGTTTTATGTAAAGCTCCAATTCCTCCTCTGTTAGCTGCCTATTTCCTATCACATCTTGCTTTTCCAACATCACATTTGAAATGTCATGAGCAGTGAACTGGTCTTTTACTCCAAGCGTACGTACCAGACTTTTACATCTAGTTCCAAGATGATGGTTCTGCAATCCAAAAAGATGAGGTTCACAATCCATTGTTATACGGAGGGCCGTTTGTTTTGGCTTCACAAAAACATTGTGGCAAAAAAAGACGGCATGTTCTTTCAAATCTTCTATGCATTTGCTTTCGTCTTCTGAAACAGTTTCGTTTACTATTCTTTCATTCAGAAAACTGTAAACTGTGTTGCAAATTGTATTGAGTAAGTGTTTTGATTCTTCTGGTATCTCTATATGGTTTTTGCTTTCACAAAGCTGAACCAAATGTTGGCAAACGACTTTGACCGGAATGTCATCATATTTTTTTCCGATGACGCCCAAATGATCTACCGTTGTGTAGCCGGACATGTCCATGACAAACTCTTGTGAGCCAACGAGATGTTGAGTTGAGGTCAGATAAACATTCTTTGGCTTTGCAAACTGTACATTTTCTTTTGTTACATGGTTGCATTCAAAGAAGTTCTCATTTTCTATCATTTTTAAATCGTTCTCCATATATAAGCAATCTGCTTTCCAAGGAAATGTCCAGTCCTTGGGTTTCTTCAGGATTGGTAGGAATGGTAGGTCTTTAAGTTGTTCAATAAGCGGTGAATCATACCTACAGTTTTCTTCAATATACTCTGTAATTCTGACGGACCTTTCCACAGCACACCTACCACATCTTGTGAAAGTCCCTGTATACTCTCTATTCTGTCTACGATCAGATCGTTTGGTAACCTATCCACTATCATTCCAACAGTTAACAGCTGTTCCTTTCTCTCCTTGATCCCAGCTTCTATCATATCCTTGTGAACAAAACGTCCTTCGTTCGTTGTAAACAAATTCTTCAGTTTACTATCAGGATGCACCAGATTTTGAGGACATTTCAATTCTCCTGTCGGTTCTATAGGAATGCATTTTGAATTTTGAAGCAAATCCTTAGTCTTAGCACTGATGCTATCTACGGCAAACATAACAAGCATATTCCTTTCTCTTGGTTCCCAATAATCTGACAGAATTTCTGGGAAAAGCACCTCTATGAAGAATTCCTCTGCAGAACATATTTTTGTCTGGATGGTACTTTCAAGGCCAGCGTTGCTAAAGGCGTTGTTGAGATCCTGTCGCATTCTGATGACCTTTTGCCCATCAGGTTTGTTAGTTTCCAAGAAATGAATCGCAGCTTTGAAGACAATATCTTCATTTGATTTGAAAAGTTTTGAATAGATAAACTTGCATTCTTGAAATTCAGCCCATACTTCATGTCTCTTGAACACTTTAGGGTTCTCATTCACAAGTTTTATCAGAAATGCCTTCTGCATGCTCTGTAGTTCAACGGAACTTTTCGGATATATCGGCCAACAGTTCATATATTCTTCGTCGTTGATACCGTTGTAGTTGTGCAGTTTTTCAAGGAGAGAAACATATGCATTGGGAACCGCATCGGTCATTAGTGCTTGATTCCATCGAGGTTTGAACAATTCTATTTTATCATCCTCTGTTCCCCACATTATCGAGCGTCTATCTGGTGCTACAGCGAAAGTAGCGTTGATATGAACCGGAAGTTCTGTTGCAATGGGAAGTGGTAAGAAGGAGAAATAATGTCCCGTCCGGTAAAATCCGAATGGCATCTTATCCAACGACAGTATCTGAACATCGTGTTCATTCACCTGAACTGGAACAGCGATGCCGGCCAGCGGTAGCACGCCATTTGTCTGCTTGGAAATGTCAAGACATTTCGAAGTACCTGTTGCGTAGGAGATAATCCATCGAGTAGATGTTTGTGCATCTTGCACTTTAGAAGACATGTTAAGCATTGTAGCTTCTTCCGTCTGTATGTTAATATCAGTAAGTATAATTTTCTCTGTTGATACAATATCCACATCGTTCTGTCGAACAGGTAAATACAATGCTGATATCTCTTTTAGAATGTTAAATGTATCTGAAGTCTGCATGTTCCGAGTATTTGAACTCACCATATCTTTCGTAGCTTTATAGATAAGAGTTTTCTGACTCGGATCTGTGGCATTTGCTGCCAAGTGATACACTTCTATTTCTGTTACATTTTGAGTGAATAGTAGCATGTTTCCACCATTTTCCATCAGCATGTAAAGAAGTTCCTTCATATCTGACTGTGAGTAAGCTGTATCCTTTATTTCGCTTTTCCCTGCCTGCTTCCTTTGTCCTCAAGGGAAGCCGAAACAGTGTTCCCTCATATACCATTGAGTCTTTTCCCATATCACAGCCGAATACTCCATTGAACGGTTGGAATTGATTTTTCATTCTTCTAACAAGCTTCTGATTCTGCATACTTTTGAGGTTGATTTTAATCCCTGGTTCCTTCCCTTTAATAGCACTGCCTAAATATCTTGTAGTGGGGATCAAAAATGACGATGTCACTGCCTGTTATGAAGCTTGGGACATCAGTCAAGTTATACACGGAACAAAACCCTAATCCAAATTTCCCGACTTTAGTGTCGTCCTCTTGTTTGGTTGCTCCTCCTAGTTTGGTGATGTTTCGCAAGTCCGCTTTAGTGAATTGTGCATCATTATAAGTCCATAACGCAGGACCTTGAAACCCAGCCATGTTCTGGTCTATAAGTCGTGTTCTTGAATCCATGTTCTCACGCTCGTCATACAGGAAACATACTTTTGTGGCAGCGGCATCATCAGCATTTTGAATAAGCTCCTTCGGTACTGACAGGCCATCCGTGTAGCCATCTAGTAAGCCTCTGATTCTCCCTGTTAGGTCTTCATGTTGACCACAAGGTTCTATAGCTTCTGTGTCGATCAAAAGGCCCTCTGTCAGTGAACGAACACCAAGGACCTGGGCAGTGTGTGACGGGATATTAGCATGTACATAGTGAATGGTTTCTTCATCATCCTCTGCCATTGTTTTCAGCCATTCTTCATTACTGTATCTACACTCAGACGCGGGCATCAGTTGCAGACTTGAATCAGACCCTGTGTGGACTGGAAACAGGATATCTAGATGTGCAACACACTCGGGATCTCGTTTGTATAATGTCAGTATTTGAACAGTTATGTTCAAGTCCTTTTCCGTATCATTCCTAGAACCACGTACTTGGCTATCATGCTTAGCTTTGATTTTCTTCTGAACAATATCAAGAACTTCTACAGTTTGTTTCCCATGACAACCGATCGCTTCAAAAAAGTCTTTGATGCATAGAAATTCTGAAGGTAGACAGTACATATAAGGTTCTAGCGGGATGTCTTCTTGGCTGCGAGTAGTGTAAACATCGTTTACTTCAACAAACGATTCACCTGTAAAAACCAAAGATTCGGTCGAAAGGAATTCCCTTATCTCCCGCCTTGTACATGTGCTCGTCTGTTTTGATAGGAAGTTGTATACCTCATTGATACACGGTAACAAGTCAGGTTTGTTCCTTACTGTATAGCTTTGCTTGATTTGTAACAGATGTTTAAGCACATCCGAAACATCTGGTTCATCTAACGAAAAAGTTATCCTCAAATAGTCATACGATTCTTTGGAAATGAGTGGGATGGCAGACCCAACGATTCGCTGATTCTGTGTGGTTGCTAGCAGACATTCTTCCGGTGCACAGAGTTGGTGTTTACTTGGACACCAGGGCAGGACAGTGGGATAGCTACTAGTCGGTCTGTGCATTGGTACAAGGAACTTTTTGTCCCTAAGAGGGTACCCATTCAGTATATTTGGCTGTTGTTTCAGGAAATAGTTCACCGCGTTTGCTTGGTCCAAAACTGATGTTTGTCCTTCTCTTACTTTTCTGTCCAGTTTAATGACACAGCTGTTGATCAGATCGCTGGATGGGGTGGATGTTTTCAAACCTAACATACGTAATCCAACCAGAATTTCTGGTGATGAGAATGGTTCTGCTGGAAACATGGAGTCATCGTCTACCAATTCCTTCAGATGCTTTATAGTAGGATCGTAAAGTTCTGATGGTTTTCTTAAATCTCCCCAACAAGTAGGTACGAATCCAGCTTTTCTTGCCGAATTCATCAATATTGAATTTCTTTTCAAACTGATGAATTTTTCTGACAAAATGTATCATCAGCTTCTTCTTGTCAGAGTCAGAGTACGAAAACCATTTTGTAGACAATATTTCTTCAATAGCATCTTCCTCTGTTAGCTGTGTGACGCCTAGCTTCTGTGCTAACTTGCACTGGCTGTCATTTGCCGAAGAGAGAAGACGACGAGGATACTTTACAGGAAAGTTCTCTCTGACCTGAGGGACTAACATATCTACTTCTCTTACACAGGTGAAGGTACCGGTTTGAAATTCTTCAAAAATCTGCATCGTTTCCAGTGATTTCCTTCCAACATCTCTGATCTCAAAATTCTCGAAATAATTCAGCCAAGTAATTCTTTCAGATTCCCCAGCATTAGGCATTAAAATTCTGTAGGTAATCCTCTGTCATTAGCATTAAGTCGATCGAGCAAGCGCAGTAAGCTGTTGTTTGTAGGATTGTGTATATACTTGTCGATATCTGGATGTTTTTCCACAAAAGACGGCAGACCAGGTAAGACTGTGACAGAAAACCGATCCATAGATCTGCACAGATCTTCTGGAAGGCTGTAGGAATTATTTGATTTCACAATCAATAATTTCGATAGTCTATGAAGATGATAGTACTTGCCGTTTTTTTCTGGCACCAGGTGTAGGTTCTCGAAGTCAATCAAAGACCGTTCAGCCAGCATGGACCAGACTTTCTCCAGCCAGTCTTTAGGAAGTGAAGACATCTCGGTATCCCAAACTTTGGTTTGAAAACTGTCTGTGAGATTACGGTCCATACACTGCTGGAGTAGCGTAACAAATCCATAGATGTCCAAATCCTTTACTTGGAATGTACCTGTAAGTGTAATAAAAAGATTTTATAATAATTCGATCATTACCGAATTAAAAAACAACAACAAATATTTAAAATAATATCTAGTATGATATCAAAATAACCACATGATACAATGTAATTACATCGATGTCATTTATTACCAAGTGAAATTCGCAACAGAACCTTTCTTTATTAAAACCATATCGATAGCTTATTGTTCCTTAGTTACACTATATATAACAAAATACATATGTACAAGTTGAAAAAATACATGTACAATTATATTCTACCGAAAAAAAATCATATTCTAAAAGAGGCAGGATCGGAATATATCGTTCATCTGGCAATTATCTGCTCTTTGGTTGTTCTACTGACCTTATATTGCTATCGTACAACGTTTTTGTTTCTTGCAACTTTCAAAATGGTCTAATACTGCATAGTTGGAAATATTCGCTTGATATGTCATTTCGCTATGATTTAGGTCAGTAAATATCACGCGAAAATTAATACCTAGCGAAAATTAATCATACAAGCAAATACAGCGGAATGTTAAAAATGCGTGGTTGTGCGATCAAGGTCCAACTGGGACAACCTTGCCATATTAGCCCCGAAATTTTTAACATGGTACTATACAGTAATGTGTTGGCCTCATCCTCCTCAGAACCTGTGTTATTGATTTTAGGACTTTGGATGTAGGTCAAGGTCATTTCTTTTTGCGTGTTTCATTGGTCTTTATCCTCAGAACCTACATGTCCAATGTCTTGATTCTAGGACTTTAATTATTGTCTAGATCATTTCTCTTCGCAAATCTATTGTAGTCCTCTGACCGAATACAAGAGAAATCTAAAGGGTAATCGTTTACATGAACCAATTCTTTCATAAACAAGTTAACATTTGTAACCTACAAAATTAGATGTCATTTTTCTAAGCCTTTCACTAATGGCTTCTATAAATATATATTCATGTATATTCATGCGACCGTGAATATTGCTTAAGGTGGATGATTCTAATTGATAAAATTGTAATGCCATATCCCAGGAAATTGCAAGCTGATTATAGCCGTAGCATTTCGACAAATGAGAAGAAATTGCTTTTTCATGAACTTGTCTCTGCTTCAGGCCAGTGAATGAGAAGGATTTAACGGTCATCTGTGGTAATCATGTTTACATGACATTTTGTTGTAGTATTTCTAATACTATTCCTTTTCTTTTTACAGTATATCACTATACTAAATGGTATTGCCTCCCCTCAGAAGAGTATTAGATTCTAACACATCTCGGTCTACAGAAGAGGAAATCATTGTTGAAATTCCGCCAATTTGTCTGCGGGGGCCAATATGTGCAAACCATCAAACTACCATCAAACTATCAATGCAAATTAGAAAATGCTCAATAATGTGATTTTGCTATACACCCCAGGGGTAAACATGGGGCCCCAGTGTCATTAATTTCACAATTTTGGTAAACAATCTTAAGACCCTTACATATAAAGAGAACATTTGATTCTACCATAACTAAATATTGAGAAAAGATTTTTTGAAATTTCAATATATTTCACCATTTTTAGCCCCTTCTGGTCCATGGGGTTAACTGGGGCCAACATGTACATACAATGAAACTACCATCCCATACTGATAATTCTAACCAAGTTTTAATTATTTCCAATACAAATTAGACAAATGGTGCTTAAAAATGTGACTTCCCCTATGCTTACAATAAAGCAAAGTTTACCCCTCCCTAGAGGGAACACGAGACCTCAGGGTTATGAATTTCCAAAATGGTACAACACTGAAAACCCTTCCATCTATGAAGAGTGTTTTATTCTACCATATCTGGATATTAAGAATATATTTTTTTTGAATTTCAGTAAATTTAACTGATTTTTGCCCCGCCCCTTATGCCCCTGGGATCGGTTCGCGCCTACATGTGCATGCAATACAAATTAGAAAAACGGTGCTTAAAGATAAACTATAGTAAAGTTACACCCAAACCTGCACTATTGTCTTGTATGTCCTGAACCTGCTGCATGATTACTTCAACTGTCCTATACCTATTGTTTGATGACCTCACCGGTCCTGTACTTGTTGCATGATGACCTCACATGTCCTTTACCTGTTGCATAATGGCCTCATCTGTCCTATTTCTTTTGTATGATGACCTCACCTGTCCTATATCTGTTGTATGATGACCTCACCTGTCATGTACATGTTATATGCTGACCTCACCTGACTATACCTGTTGTATGATGACCTCACCTGTCCTATACATGTTGTATGATGACCTCACCTGTCCTATACCTGTTGCATGGTGACCTCACATGTCCTATACCTGTTGCATGATGGCCTCATCTGTCCTATTTCTGTTGTATGGTGACCTCAGTTCTCTTACACCTGTTATTTGATGACCTCACCTGTCCTTCATCTGTTGTATAACCTCACTTGTCCTGTACCTGTTATATGATGACCTCACTTGTCCTATACCTGTTAAAGGATGACCACATCTGTCCTGTATTTGTTGTATGATAACTCACCTATCCTGTACCTTTTGTATGATGACCTCAACTGTCCTACACCAGTTGGACTTTGTTATTGTCGTATTAGGATTTACTAAAGTAATTGTTTGGTTTGTACATACATGTATTTACTCATATTTAGAATCTTACCGTTGTCTTTGATCTGTTGCAGGTGTTTTTCAATTTCCTCAGAAAGGTGCAACTTTACAATATTTTCTTCACACCCAGGGATCAGCTTCGCTGTTTTTTCACTACACATATAAACGCAGCCAACTGTCTCAAATCTCACAAAACTGCCGTTTTCCAGTGGCATTAGTTTTAAACCTTTTAGGGATTCATATTGTTGTTCTGACAGCAAATATTGTAGCAGATGGAGCTTCTGAGCTGTGCTGCAGTATTCATACGAGCTGTTCCGCCTGAGAAGGTTGGCTAGGAAGGCTGGAGTCAACATGGTCATACTGGTCATCTTCTCCAACAAGCGCCGTGATGTGAGGAGGAATAATCGTAAGGTTTTGTTTATAC
>NW_022980622.1:0-14890 GCF_902652985.1 Pecten maximus
ATTAGACCATCTCCGTATAATTAATATTACATGTAAAAGAAACATTCTACCTATTTAAACTTTTTATTATATGGGGGGCCACCATCTTGTATTGAATTCAGCACCAAACATTCACCTAAATTTACAACAAAACTAACTCCCCCTGACAAAAACAGGCTAGATAAAAAAAAAATTTCCTATATAATTTACATCTACATGAATTGTCTAGCCCACTCATAGAACTTTGGAAACTTTTTCTCTCCTGAATATCCAATCAGTAGGACCCGATGCATTCACCTTCCTATTAAATCTTCTGCCCAAACGGGGAAAATCCACAGTCTATTTTTGATTTGGTTCTGTGCTCCCTGTACATGTATTTTGTACTAAATGCTTTCTGTGATATATCAGAGTGCGATAAAATTGTTTGATTGTGGGAAAATTAAGCTACGAGTGTAAGTTATGAAAACTGACCTGGATAACCCCGACGGTTATTATACATGTGTAAATTGACCCCGAAATAGAATCTTTTCTAGACTAAATCTTGTCCTTTCGCGTCACACTAACTTTTATTTAGAGTTACATCCCTTTCGCCATATCGCGATACGTTGTACAACGTTGTCCCTACGTCTTCTGTCCTTTCCACTCTACTAATATATACGTCGCGCGTGAAAATACAGTCTCGCGGGTATCAACTGGTCCTCGCAAAATGGTTCATAATTCTTCAATGCACACTTACGCATCAGCACTAAGAATTCTTACAGGCGATTTCCACCTTTACAGGACGATAACCTCACTGAATATGTTCTTAGGTACCGTGAAAACGTGAAATCGGTATTGAATATAAGCCAGATTTGGTGTAGCTAGCAGTATCGCTTCTCGGCCTTTTGGCTAAGATCAAAGTGTAGTATCTGTTCTTATACTTGTATTTTTGAACCGTTTAAGAAATATAAACATGATTTTTTAGATGGTAATTTTGAGGTGTCAACCACTAAAGATTTTATTTAAAGCTGTTGTCCTCTGTAACAAAGACACCACGTGTAGTCAGAATTTTTCCATTAGTAGACTTCGGTCGAGTTTTCCTTAATGTTTCCAACAAGTTTTTAGATACCCACTCTAGGGATGTTGTGTTTAAAATTGTTCATGATATTTTACCGGTTAATTACCGGATGCATAAATTTGGAACTGATTCATCAAAAAAATGTACGTTTTGTGATGGTATTAAAACCATTCCACACCTGTTTTATGAATGTTCTTTCATTCAACCTTTAGTATCTTTAGTGAACTCTTGGATACACACTATCTCGGATAAAAAGGTCCCTACTGATTCGGAACTTTGGCGTTTCCATGCTCCTGTTAGTCTTACTCTAAAAGTAAAGTCTCTTGTCCTGTATTTGGTGGCAGAATGCCTATCGTCCATTTGGTATACCCGTTGCTCAAGGAAATTCTACAAAAAGTCTCTTACTTCTGATTCACTTGTCTGCCACTTTCTTAATAATGTAACTATGCGTATGCAGTCTGATTTTACTCGTTTCCCCCAGAACAATTTTTTCGAGTATTGGTGTACTACAAGTGTTTTATGCTCTATCCAGGAGAATGAACTTGTAAATAAACTTCCTTTGTAATATCATGTTTAATCTTATAATACTGTACTTTCTTGTAATACGTTTTTTACTTAAGCATTTACTATTTTTGATGTTATTTTAAGTTAAACTGGTTTTCTGTTTGTAATTTGATATTACTTGTAAATATGTAAATAAAAATTTTATCAAACTTAAAAAATACTTCGATATTAAACTGATTTTTGGACACAGGTGAGATGTCAGGGGCTTGCTCCGCTCTTACCACGGGTTGGCCCGGTATTGCAGTACCTCCGGGAACGGCCCACTCCTCCCAGGAGATTAAAAAAGTAACATTGGAATTTATATTAGGAATGAGACCACCTGATCGACCATTGTCAGTATAATATCACCGGTTGGGGTGTTCTCATGGCCGTCTCCGACAATATGTTTCAGTGCCACAAAGAGACGGAACACGAACATAACGTAGTCTCTCAAAATATACATACAACTCACCATACTCATGGATGTCGCACGCACGGGAGGCCATCCTGAAATGACCTTAGCTTAATCAAACCTCTTCATTATGCTTTTATCTAGTCTGTGAGTCACTCCATCTGTCTGTCACAATCACTGTTATCACTAAGGTGGTCTTTTTTCCTGTGGACCCTAGTGTCCAAAGTATAATAATATCTAAATATGTATGGTAGTTATTCTTATTTGACAAGCCTTAGCTCTTGCTCAGTCTCTTGCATCGTATATTATGATGAAACAACAAGGTTAAATAAGATAAAATCATCACTTGCTATAACAACTATTTTTTCCTTTTTCAGATTCCGCCAAAAATTGATGATGCAGCTTTTCTAAGGCCGTGTCATTTATGGTTTAATTTAGAAGAGGTCCAGTGAGCCAAGAGTTTTTGGTTTATTACTTGTTATTGTAAATAAGTTATTTGAACACGACAATGCTTTTTCAGACATATCCGTTGCCATGCAAGTGACATTATATGTGAACTTGTGTAATAGGAAAGTCTAATTCCTAGAAACTCTAACCATAACTATTACTTAATATGTTAGAATAATCAATCTTTCCATAAAAGCTCAAAACATACATTTGATAAACATATTTTAATGGAAAAAAATATGTCTCATTAACGAAGAAAGTTGATTCACCTTTCATTCATCTAGTGGGTTGCTTACAAGTTACGCAATTTTTGCCAAAATAAAGATAATTTATTAGATTACATTTAGCTATTATTTGAAACTGATATACGAACAAGAATTTTTGTACAACACGAGCGGTGCTGTCATGAATGATGTCATTGAATGATTAATTTATCTCTGTCCCAATATATATTCAATTTTATACGGATCTTCCTTGAGCCGAGATGTCAATGACTATAATGTTGATTATCGATAATGCTAACAATTTGATGTTATTATACACCGCTATAGCACAGCAATGCGGCCGTTCACAAATTATTGTCCGTGGTTATCGTCCTTATTTCCCAGAGAAACATACAGACGGAACTACAATTTCAGCGCTTACAATTTGCACATGACATTTCTTGCCCATTCTTATCAAGGACTTCCAGAAATTTTAAGGAATTTACCAAGCGTTTGAGAAATATTAGTGAACGATGTGAAAAATTGAATAAGACAAAGTATTGCTAACTTCCACTGTATATAATGTATTCTGTGGAAAAGATGACAAATCTTCAGGCAATTAAGGTCATTCTGCCAGGAGGCGGACTCATGCAACTGCAAGAAAAAATTGTTTTAAGAGAATGATCGTATTATTGTTTTTGTTTGAATCAAATCGAATAAGTAGATAAGAGTAAATGGCTTATAAGAAACAAACGTTTATCATTTGGAGACAACTGTGAATGTTATATAGTTATTATATAATCATTTGGAAGCTGTATCGTTTCGATTTACATTTAGACGAAATGGTTTTCATATTACAATGGTATTATATCTTGATATAAGCAATAAAGGCGAATGCAGAACTAGTAACAATTTACTTGTATCGTATTAAAATGATATTGTACAGTTATTTGAAAGTAATGCTTGAAATCTGTCTAGATAAAATCATTAGAGGCAATTAAGATATTGGGGTATTAAAAAACAGTTCGAAAATTATGACCGGTTGAAAAATAATGATATTTTATTCTTAAGCAATAATTATAGCACGTCCACATGAAAGAATTGCCATGTTTATTCCCTATGAAAATTATGGAGATACAGATTATACCTGTATTTGATATGATAAAAAATATATCGGAGTGAGCCTCAAATCTATCAGAAGGTTTTTATTTTTATTACGAAGCCCCGAAAATGTAAAATGCAAAGTTGCTTGAATGATTGATTCAAGATACATGAAATTAAAAAATAAATGTGAACAAATCAAGAGGTTTACAATAATTTCATGAAATTAGCAAAATTAACCGACATAAAACGTGAAACGATACAGGTACGAATATATAACCTTGCACTAAGCTCTATTTGGATTTTTTAAGTAAAACATCCTCTCTCAGACTGGCCCTCCCTAACCAACTTCATAATCGTTTCTTGATAAACGGTTTTATCTGATAGACTTACTGTTCTGACACAATGTGCCGGTAAAGCCCTCGGAACATTCACAGATGAATTGATTCCCCCCGTTCGGGTAGCAAGAACCTCCATTTTGACAAGGCGAAGGTACACAAGGGTTTTCATAGTCTACAAAATTAACATAACACAACACTTAAAAAATATATGATTTCGTCTTACAATTAAATTCATTTCGTAATATCAAATATCTCTGAAATTAAATTGCTTTTCATGACGTCGTGTATACATATATATATGTTTTTAAAATTAATAAAGTCACTAATATTTCCAGAAATAATCAGCTATGTTCAGCTGCCTCACATTTTCCTATGGTTATGCGTTTGCCCCGTAATGAAGGCTTTGTGTTCTGTCCCCTGGTCGAGACGTACCACATAGTCCATAAATTGGCGGTTAATGTGCCTGCATAACGCTTAGAATCTTGGGAGTAGGACGACTGGTTGGCACGTTGTCACTATGGTGTGATAGGAGCGGCAGTATGCTTCAGTGAGATATCATTATAAATTTGGCAGCATTTCAACACTGTCGCAAGTAGACAAACACGAATATATCATTACCTTTAAAATAAAACACACACAGTCACACTCGCACACAGATTTAGAATCCTTAAAAGACCATAGCTGTTGAAAGGACGTTAAGCAATAATAAAACATCTTACCGAACCTCAGTCCCAAAGCCGCCCCTTGCACATCATGTATGATCGTTGGTGGTATGGCATATCCTCCACAGCCACCCATGTGGAGCTCGAAGAAAAAGTAAAATTCTTGAGGAAGGTACCTAGAACTTGGGACATCTGTTCCATGTGTAACCCAGTCGTGCATCAACGTCGAGTCACAACATCCAGCGTAGTTGAGTGCCACATGATGATTATGGTTAAAGTAAAATGCCATGTAGCTATTTGGGTTGCTGTCGCAGTTATTGAACAAGTAATCCACACCGTTAGATCTGTACCCTTGTTGGTTTCTATTTTGTGCCACAGTCAATGGAAGAAAACCCAAATACAGGTACGGCGCCATCTGTTGGTGATTATACGGCATGGCATATCCAACATTTGCGTTGTATTGAAAGGAGAGGGGGAACTGCGAGCTATATTTTGATATCTGTTCCATTTTTGTTTCCTTCTGACGACCAGCTAGGTTAAGATGGCGGACCATCGCATGCGTCTTGGAGGTATACAAATCATCAATATCGATATGCACAGAAGTGGTATTGGCAATATAAGTATATCCGTAGTCGGCATAGAAATCACAGTATACCGTAAACGGCTCCTGCTTCCGATTCATTATCTGGTAGGTGCCGCTAACGCTGTTCGGGTCATTAGCATATATATCCTTACACGAATCTGAAACATAAATTATTACAGTGAATTATTTAGCTTGGCGAATTTGAAATAAGCTGACACATTTATGATTTATCGTTAAAGTCTCCCAAAAACATGCGCATTCACCACAAACACGTATCTCACATACAGGGGAGGTCGTCCTTAAATGATTACAACTTTTGATAGGACTTTAAACAATGCAAATTAATGCAGCACAGGGATAACATAATGTATACCATCCTGGCATTCGATACTATTACATTATGTTATATTTATGCCTTGCATAAATTCCCATTAGACGGTAAAAAATTAATATTTTATATATAAGTATATGTATTTGCATTGTTTCATAGAATATTTTATAATTGAAACCAAACTGCTTTTCATGACTGATTTAATGATAAAAAAACCTTACTGTAAATGTGGAAATTTACGGAGTCCTTTTGATCACGAAAATTTCTCCTAGGCGTATATTTGATATCAATTTGCATAATCTCGAGCTATAAACGAAGGTGGATCCCCCTCCCCCCTCGCGAAAATAGCCATGTTTACAGTAATCTTCTAGTTAGCAGTTCTCAATTAACGAAATCGTGTAAAGGCAGAGTGTCATTTCTCTTTATGTTGTATTTCATGTGGAAAAATGTCTAATTTTTAAGATTGGATTCTTCTTAAGAGTTCCTTCCCCTTTAATTATTGCTTTCAACTGCCATTGATCAGCTACCGGGGTTATCCCCAAAGCTTATTAGTAGAGTAGGGAGCACGTAACTCTAGCGTTCCTGAAAATTCCAGTGTTACCATCTTTGTACAATATTAATCAGAGAAGTTAAATATTGTCTTCAAACTTCCTAAATAGTACTACAACCTATTAATATCATTATATGAATATTGAGGATGGGACTTCTTTGACCAAGAAATTGAAACTAAAGAAGGCGTCTTACAAGTAAAAGCTGATGTAACATTCCACTTTAAATGTCAGGATTATCAATTGGACGAAAGCAACTATAGTACTTACGGTAGAGACCATGCACTGCTCCAATTAGGCAATATACCGTTAGCACTAGAATACGCATTGCTTTTGACTGAAATATACATAAATACAATTGTCTTTTATTCATTAAACAATACAAAGATCAGAAGATCTTATTTAACGCACAAAGACAAGAAATTGATGAAAAATGTATTGTGTCAAGAATGACATCATATTTAAGTAATGAATAAGATATTGATTCACTCTAGACTTTCATTGACGAGAATGGTGAAATATGATGGAAATCCTGAAGGAGGAGATTCATAAAAATCAAGATACGGTTAACATGTTAATTAGGGAGCACTATATAATTGAAATCATAACTCAATCAATTTCGAAAAAAATCGAGTATTCTTTCAGAACACTAGATCATTTAGTAGTATTACCGGATTATTGCGGGAAATTTACTATTAAAAAGTACGTTCCGTTCCCAAAATGGTCTTCCGGAATCGGAATCCGAATTTCCGGACTGGCGAGTACAATTAACGTTACGGAAATCCGTTCCCGTGCTATTCCGTCCGGACTGTGAGTTTTCCGGACTATCGGCGTCCGGATTATCGCTGGTCCACTGTATATCGTTATGAACCTCTTCTTGTATATTTAACGTTATCGTATGCCAAGGTTGAATTTCCTACTGCAAGCTTATCGAAGAACGCTACTAAAAGTACACCCCCACCCCTGAAGAATAAAAGATATTGAAGAAACTGAAATAGATCTCTTCCTCCATTGCAACAGTTAAACCTTTCTTTTTTCAGTTCTCTGTGTGTCTTTGTTTTGTTTTCCTTTATATGGGTATATCTGACACCCGTTCTCATTTGACCCTGACTGTCTTTTGAACAGTCATTAGTGTCCCTTTGATCTATGATTCAGAATGCTGAAGATAAAACAAAGCTTATACCGGGATCAGTGGTATGAACTTATATTTACCACGCTGTGACATTGTCACTATATAACCTTACCAACAGTTGTTGAGCGTTACAATCTCATTAACTGCCAACCGGCGCATTAATATTGTGGCAAGTGAAGCACACCGCAGTTTTGGAAAATATTGAACACACACTTTCCTTTTGAAAAAAAAACTGGAAGGAACAACATGGAAGAGCTATTAACAGGCTCATAGCCGAGAATAACGGGGAAACTTAAATTCCGTTTAATATAGTGATTAAGAAACCGCAAGGGGTAAATATAAGCATTGAACTACTTTCTGATGGCAGCTTTGGGCTGATAATGCCAACAGCACAACGGCAAATTTAACGAAGCGCGCTAGCGTCCAGCTGGCATTAACAGCCCTTAACTGTCACCTGAAAGTAGTTCAATGCTTAAATATATCTCGAGACCAGTGTTATATGCTTACCTTTCTCGGGACAAGTTGTATGCAGCAACCTACTTCGAGATCAGTTTTATGTTTATGTTTTACACAAAACTGACATAATTAACATAATTACCTACCTCGGTCTTTATGTTTATGTTTCTTCTGAAATAATTCAAATAATTATGCATATAAAAAGTCTACTGATTAATATTGTACTCACCATTGTCTTAGTCAAAACTGTTCGCGACTACAAGTACTCTTCAGAGTAAGGAAGTAATGTTATCTTATCTCATAATTGATAAGTGTCCTTTCAGCTATTGACCCCCAACAGTAGAGGTTAGGATTTCGATTTCACTTCAGTATGTTCCCTATGTATATATGAACTGGACTTTCGTGAGAAGGCAAGACATTTCGGAGAGAAATACATGTTTTTTTATAACTCTATATCTTGTAGGGGTGACGTATAGTTGAATCTCCCATTCTTTTTTTTTTATTTTAGGCGTCAACTGCTACATAAGCTACTAAAGTAATTATAACTGAACAAAAATTAAAATATGTCGAGATATGCCCTGGTTCAAAACAGCTCTGCCCACGGACACGCACGTCCTTCACCTAAAAAAAGCCAAATTACAGGAATGAAATTAACATGCCTCTTGTGATTTGAGCAAAAGATGTTTCAATGTAGAAATTGTAGCACTACCGGAAACTCCTCATTGTCTGTTTTGTATGTGTTAGATTTAATTTGAAGGGTCAAGCATTATATTGACCTACTAATGTTTAGACCAAAAATCGAATGTATCATTAGCTTAGAAATACTTTTCTGTATAGGTCAGGCTTCACATATCTATACCCGTCTTTCTTATAAATGTGCTGCGTTTTTCAGGTAAACGTTGATAAGATGTGTCATCAATGATAAGCAAACAGTTCAAGATCCATTAGATGTCTGTCATGTGACGTGGCAAAACGTCACGAAGGTCAGTGTGGTGATACACTACCTAATGCGTCACATGAGTGTAAACGACCGGATGTAAGCTCGTGGCTGATCTAATATGAGATCGCAATTGATATAACTTGTAATGATATCATTAGATTAAAAAGGAATCCAGACCATTGTAGGAAGGGTATCTCGATTACAAAAAGTTCATTTTCGTTCATAAAATACGGCCAGGATTTATGTTCGAAACATTATAATGGAATCATATATCTTTAAAGTTATACACAAGACAAAAGAAACAATGTAACATTTACTCTTGTCCACCAAGCCAACAACATAATACATAATAATTACCAGCAATAAATTTGCGTTCTATAGGTTTCAACGATATTATATACATAGAATGAAATATACTTACTGATAATATAAACCAAAAGCACGAATTGTGGATATGACATACGACACTCTATAGATGTAATGTGCCATCTGGTAGATGCCAATCAAATTTATGGATTGTTTATAATTCATGCATCAATTAGAGGGAGTTGCAGCACCGGTCAAACTTTTCAAATAAAAACGGCGATGACTAGACTTAATCTTATTTTACTTTTCGTAGATATTAGAAAAAACAATCCTGAAAAAAGTTATAGCTATTGCTCAGCTTTGTCATTTTTATCTACGTGTCACACACACAAATATATCTAAGTGTCGGGTTCCGTGACTTCCATTTCCGGCATATTTCATTAAATATCAGGTCGATTTTTCAAAATCGTGTATGTTCATAGCAAATGTGTCATTATATTATATAAAATTCATATTTACTTGTTCGGTCTTTTGTTTTTCTTAAAATATGTTGGTGTATTAATAATGAAATAAAGGCAAAAAAGTACAAATAAAATTAATGGATAACACCAGTTTCTTCATGGAAAGAAAGGTCATGAAATAACTTTTATAAAAAGAAAGGTTAAAAACGAGCACCCTGTAGGACGCAAGCAATACAATGCAATTGGTTTTTAATTTGGTTGATAAAGTCTATTACATATAAATGTTATTGCATGTTGCTGTTCTTCGATATTTTTTACGTGAAAATGATCAGAAATGGAACATTCTTGTTGGATATGTGCTGTGAAATTAAGTTTAAGTATAATTAAATCGGCAGTTGAAGGAATTCCCATGTTCCACAGGGAAGGCATATTTTCTGAAGAAATGACACACGTTTAAGCCAAAAACGATATTGAAAGTGCCCAAAAACATAAAAGGTAATATCCTTCTAAAAGTAGGGATGAAATTGAAGATTTCACGAGAAACTGAAATTCCACTGACCAAGACCGTCTAACTGTTATAGATCTGTAGTATGCTGCATCATCTCACCGAAAGTGCTGCATATGCAATACGAATATGAAAAAAACACGTATGCTATTCCAAAGCGGGAAAGACAACAGCTGATATTTAAACATAAGCTTTGGTGCTCGAAAACCTCCAGATTGTGTTCAGAGCATCTAATTGAAAAGGATATCAATCCTGATATTAACGTTGATTTGTTCAAGGATATCATCAATGACTTACTTGAGATTGGCATCGAGCTATCTACCAATCGTGTTTTGTATGGAAAGGGTGGACAAATGACTATTTTAACAAGATATGTGATGTTTGTTTTGATAACCTTAAAACTGTTCCATTGCAATCTCCCCCCCCCCCCCCCTATGCACCATTAGTATATTGGATTAAGCATAAAACAAAACAAAAATGATTGAACCAGTAAATATAGACAAAAAGATATTTCGAGAACAGATGGATTTAAAGCATAACACGTTGAAAATGGCCCCTGGATATATGAAAGAACATTGGATTTCAGAAGCTTATTTTAAGGTTCGTGTACTTCTACACCCAACTGATTTAATACATTGTTAAATGTAATCCCGACAAAAATCCCAAACTAAAAATAATCTTTCGATCCAATATTACAGTACAGATAAAGAGAGTCCTATTTCTGGCTGTTATTGCACTTGTCCTGCATGCCGTGTCATCATCATCATCATCATCATCATCATCATCATCATCTTTCAACATAATAATACCAAGTACATTACATTCACATCCATGTCCACATCAATATCTAAAACAAGGGTGAGAGAGAGTCTGACCTAGGATCAGATATTATCAATACGTACACTGACTTTTAACTCCAATCCAGACTGTGTTTAATCAGTGTTACATGTTTCAACCCGAAAAAATAAGCAAAATATTCAACTCATTGATAGACCCATTCAGAGATATTTCCGAGTGATCTAATACCAGAGATGTATCGTTAGCATATTGCGAAATGAGAATAGCAGTGTTATCTACATTTATAACCTTAATATATTTATTGTGTCCTATCCGTAAGCCTAATTTTTCTACGCTTATATTGTAGTAAGAAAATATAATATTTCTAACCACAGTAAGAAAACACATAGAGATATTGTGTCACCTCGACGACAGCCCCTTTTGACTTTTGGAAATGATGATCAATTACCTCCTTGATAATTAGCTGAAGTGACATCTAATATCTGACAAAAAAAAAAAAAAGTGAATAAAAATCCCGGATACCGAATCAAAGGCCTTTTCAAAGTCGACCATGAAGAACATTCCTAGAATATTGCATTTATTGGTATACTGCATAGAATCGTATATAAGTCTGGTATTCTCTCGTATGTATCGACCTAAAGAAATCCTGTTTGGTCATCATTGATTAATTATTTAAAACTTTTGTCAATTTTCCTAATATGGAACCCCCCCCCCCCCCCAAAAAAAAAAAAAAATAGACATTACTTTTGATATAATGTCTCCGTTTACTTCGCTTAGGAATAAATCTCAATGGGCAGCAGGTACAATTCGTACGCCCTACCTGCAGGACAGCTGAACAATCTGGCCATACAATTGTAAACTTGTCCCGGGATAACGGTATTACAGTTAATTAAGTGTCACAAGTGTGAAACAAAATGCATTGTGACAAGATATGACTGACTGGACAGTACCCAACCATAACGGAACAATACTGTAAAAGACAACTAAATTCGTGGTTGAATGTGGCTGAATATGACTGAATTTGTGACAATTTTTTTTTTCTGAATATTTGACTGAATGTGTGATGAAATGCGTGACGGAATGTGTGATGGAATGCGTGATGGAATGTGTAATGGAATGCGTGACGGGAAGTGTGATGGAATGTGTGACGGGAAGTGTGATGGAATGTGTGACGGGAAGTGTGATGACGTGTGATGAAATGTGTGATGGAATGTGTGACGGAATGTGTGATGGAATGTGTGACGGGAAGTGTGATGGAATGTGTGATGGAATGTGTGATGGAATGTGTGATGGAATGTGTGATGGAATGTGTAACGGATGTTTGGTTTGTTTTTGCTTAACGTCCTATTAACAGTCAGTGTCATTTAAGGACGTGCCAGGTTTGGAGGTGGAGGAAAGCCGGAGTACCTGGAGAAAAACCACCGGCCTACGGTCAGTACCTGGCAACTGCCCCACGTAGGTTTCGAACCCGAAACCTAGAGGTGGAAGGCTAGCGTTAAAGTGTCGGTACACATTAACCAATCGGCCAACGCGGCCCCTATGTGTGACGGAATGTGTGACGGAATTTGTGAATGAATAAGTGACGGAATGTGTGATTGAATGTTTTATGGAAAGCGTGATGGAATGCGTGATGAATTGTGTGACGGAATGTGTGACGGAATGTGTGATGGAATACGTGATGGAATGTGTGATGGAATGTGTGATGGAATGTGTGATGGAATATGTGATGGAATACGCAATGGAATGTGTGATGGAATGTGTGATGGAATGTGTGACGGAATATGTGGCGAAATATGTGATGGAATACGCGATGGAATGTTTGAGGGAATTTGTGACCGAATGTATGATATAATGTGTGACCGAATGTGTGATGGAATGTTTGATATAATTTGTGACCGAATGTATGATGGAATGTTTGACGGAATGTGTGATTGAATATGTGATGAAATATTGCTGGATGTGGGATTGAATGCGACTACAAATCAAAGACAATTTATATAATTCAATGAAGAAACAGGGGAACGGTGACGAAATAGGCCGAACTCCTCCATAAAAAAAGAAAAAGTATAGAAAATATATATTGTAGATTCCATCCCACCTACACAGATAACCTTACAATATGACACCTGCCACTATAAATATTAACTGTCTACTTAGAAAATCTGTAATTGTCAAATTAACAAAGTAATCATATTTAAATGTTTGTCAATTACATAAATCAGCACTAAATGCTTGCATTATCCAAGAAAATTAAAAATAATATATAAACATCCTTCAGTTATGTTTGATTTACAATGAAAATGCTGTTAGGCATCCATTTGCCAAACAAATAATAGTATTCTAATTGATTGAAGTTGATTTCTATCGATAAAAATATTATAATAATAATTCCAACATGACTTCTATACCATCTATTTCACTGCATCTCAATACAGGTACAGAGATACAAGTATTATTTTTTTGATGTCCTCCTCCGCTGACCGTCCAAATTACATGACGTACATAAAACTGGTTTAAACAAATTCTCAGAATATGTCTTTTATCTGAGTAGCTGCAGCCATATATGGTCATGCATACTAAATTTGGATCAGCATCTTCGCGAAAGAGGTATGGCGCATATTGGCCTGTTTCGACCTAACTGTGACCGTTTTCAAAATAAAAAAAAAAAGTTTAAAACTGAGTTTTTGAATATAAACCTTCTCTCTATAACATATAAATATTCTTATTTGCGAAAAATGTGATTGTTCATTATAATATATATTTCATTAAATGACCGTTACGTTGCCTCATCGAGCTATTTGCAACTTTCGAGGGGGGTTTTCCACGGAAGACCAACTTTCGAGGGGGGTTTTCCACGGAAGACCAACTTTTACAATGTCTTATTTTATTCTATGTACCAAAAGACAACTAAAATCCTATTCTTAAAAAGTGGTCCTCCGATGCGCTGGTACCGAAAAATTGAAAAAAACGTAGTTGATAAAATATTTTAATTCAGCATTAACTAGACTGACTATATCTGATTACATAAACATATCATGGTAGAACAATCGCTTATAGCAACCCAAAAGTTTGGAGTTCGAATCGCTAAAATATATCTTTTTCATATTTTGTTATGTTTCTTAATACAATTTATTTTTTCTTTATTGTATTATAAAGATATTTGCAACATCAAATGCACATCTAATATAAAATATTTTGGATAAAAATGAAAATGTTGAGATAGAAAATGTTCACTTGGCCCGTATCATATAAAGTAAAATGAAAATGAACTGCAGCGTCGACAACAGACATACATGGTGGGTAGTGTAAAATTCATATTAAACATGTCAAATTTACTTCATCGCATATGGAATTGATTGAGTACATACAATGTAATCCGTTCACAAAGTACAGCGCGCCAATGGACCATGACGATCTATTTTGGTAGTGTGGGAATCACTGGAGTCACGTGATATTTTACCTGTATTTTTAGCCCAGGCTATCGTTGTAAGTAGCATGGGTCAGGACAAGCGGAAAACGACCATACCTCTTTATCCGAGGAGTATCATGACGGACAACTGAGACAACTCTGAGTAGTATGATGTTAGAGCATAGGTTCCTGACGTATAAGATAGGAAAATATTACGTAATGCATATGTACTAAAATACGTGAGGCTTCACGTGAGGCCTCATACGTGAGGCTTTCTCTTTATATATGCATTACATAGTATTTTTCTCGAGCTTATGCGTCAGGGACCTATATATATGCATTACATAGTATGTTTCCTATCGTATGACTTCAAGAACCTATATATAAAGGCATTACATATTATTTCCATATCTCATGCGTCAGGAACCTGATTTTCAGACTTGACGGTAAGTTGATAAATAGCTAAATTGCATTAGAAATGTTAAATTATACCAATTATTGCAAAGTTGCAGGACATCTGCTTTTTGGAGCATTTTAATGCATAATTATGTTCGTACAATTCAATTGAGGGAATCCTGGCTCTTACGACGACAACCTGTCAGAAATCGTCCATCCGTAGAGGCCTACATACGCTGCCGATCTAGGTAGGTCACTGCACATGTACCTGGCTCTTGGA